>NC_047066.1:600000-760845 GCF_902459465.1 Asterias rubens | reverse complement strand
TCTTCACGTCACAATTCGCATCAAAAAATTTGCTACAGTTGACTAATTGTGCTCAACTCCTGCGAAACTTTCACTGCGAAAATAGTGACTTAAAAATTTGATTTGCATTCGCAGGAAAAACCGTGCTTTACTTGTGACAAAAGTAGGCAGGGGCGACTAGTGTGCTTTAGTGTTAAAGTCGCGACTACAATTATTATTTGAGTCGCGACTACTGTTTTTCTCTACTCCGTTATAATCGTGTCCACACATCGACTACAAAATTTGTCCCGACCAGTTGTTTGGTGAACCAGTTGTGTTGCTTACTACTATTCGCAACATAATTAATTTTGCCCTTGCGGCATAGCGGCACAAATCTTGAGAATCTGTACTTTATCTCGACAAGTGTCATAGTTAGGTTTGAAGTGCGACTAGTTGAGTAGTAAATTTCACTGGTCACACCCATTCGCAACATAATTAAAAATTTGTCCCGACTACCTGTTTGGTGAACCAGTTGTGTTGCTTACTACTATTCGCAACATAATTTATATTGCCCTTGCGGCATAGCGGCACAAATCTTGAGAATCTGTACTTTATCTCGACAAGTGTCGTGGTTAGGTTTGAGTTTTTTGACTGAGCGCCTGACAGCAGCCACTCAAATCAGCTCTGTGTTTGTTTGCTAATTTCTTAGTATATTGCTCAATTTGTGTTTTTATTCTTATACAACTGGATTTGTTACTACACCTGGAATCTACAGGACTTTTTCTGTGTATCCTGGAGTCATCTGAATTGTGAAAATAGTGTTTTTCTGTTGGAAATTTTCACTGTCTCAGCTGAGAATTCTGGTGTATAAAGCTTACACACACTTAGGTGGCTGCATCCTGTGCAGTCATCCACCTAGTGAATGGACATTGTTCGCCCATCTGGGGACAATGGAGGTAAGTATCCTTTTCATTCTTTCTCTGCTTGCTAGACCATTGTACTGTACTGACTCATCTGTGGTCAGCTTTGTTCCATCAGCATCAATTGTGTCTGGTGCTTGCATCCTGCCAAAGACACATCTAGGCCTCATCCACCATCGAAGATATCTGAAATGCCCTGTTTCTTACTATGACAACTCCCCAGCCACTTTTCATTTGGAAATTGTGATTTTTGGTGACATTGCTGTAAATCCCGGCCCTGAAGGTGTAAATAACTCAAACTCAGCAGAAGCTAGTCCAAACTCTGCAAATTCCTACTCGCGGAACAAGCTTCTAAGTCTCCGCTATGCCCCATCCACACGTGCTACAACTCTGCTGCCTTCCTGTATATTTTCATTCCAGAACCTTGGCCTTTTTGTAAATCCCAGCACTGTTTACCGACCTACACATCGTGGTAAAAAAGCTGGTCGCCGTAGAACTGTTCATAAACCCCCTGTACCCGAAGTTACACTCCCTTCTGTTCCAGTACCAGTGACTACAGCCAAATCTCAACTCAGCCTTTGTGTTCTAAACACACAGTCCATCTGTAACAAGTATGACGATTTTACTGATTTTGTTCTGCAAAAAGATCTGGACCTTGTTGCCGTTTCAGAAACATGGCTGAGACCAGACGACAACTTAACATGTCGTCAATGTACGCCTGCTGGCTACTACTTTCATCACATCCCAAGACCTCACAAGACTGGTGGAGGAGTTGCAATACTGTACAGATCTACTTTATCTGTCTCTGTGAAAAGTAATGACGTCCAGTACACAACTTTTGAATCTCTTCATGCTGAAGTTTCCGGAAACTCTAAATCTGTTCGACTTGTCATTGTATACAGACCTGAAAGGGATTCAAACGGCCAACATGTGACTTTCTCAAGTTTTCTAAGGGAGTTTGAGAATTTGATTTTGGAATATCTGCTTCATCCATCGGAAATCATTATCACCGGCGACTTTAACATTCATGTTGATGACGTCCACAACACCAATGCAAACCAGTTTAAGCATCTACTTCAAGCTTTTGGTCTTACCCAGCATATGAAGGAGCCAACTCATCGTCTCGGTCATTGCTTGGATCTTGTCATAACTCGTGAAATCTCCCCACCAATTGCCTCAAACTTTATTATTCTACCTGGATTATCTGACCATTATGCAGTCATGTGTAACTTGAGTCTGTGCAAGCCCAAAGTCCCAACCGTCACTATAAAGAGCCGACAATGGAAACATGTGAATTCTCCCGAAGTGTTCCACGACATAGGCACTCATTTAGCAAATCTAGAAGTTGATCATGACTGCTTGGATTCCTATGTCAGCCAATATGAGAGTACAGTCAGTGACATCTTGGATAAATACGCACCTTGGAAAACGAGATCAGTCAAGGTCCGAACTGAAGTCTCCTGGTTCAATGATGATATTCGTACAGCGAGAAAGATCTGTCGTCAACTGGAGCGGAAGTGGCGGAAAAATGGCAAATTGGCAACACAACGACAAGAATATCGCAACCAATGTAAAGTAGTTAGGAATTTGATCAACCAGGCAAAGATCATCCATTATTCATCTCAAGTACAAGAATCCTCAGGAGATCAAAAGAAGCTCTTCAAGATAATTGGTAAGTTGTTGCTCAAACCCAAAACCCCTGTCCTTCCATCCACCTACAATAACCAGGACTTAGCAAACGAGTTCCAGAAATTCTTTGTCACCAAGATTTCAGACATCCGCTCATCATTTTCATCAGTCCCTTACAACGTGCCGCAGACATTGCCACATCTTCAACCAGAGTGTAGACTATCTGTGTTTGAGCCTGCCACTGTTGCTGAGATTCAAAGGGTTATTATGAAATCTCCTTCAAAATCCTGTGAGCTGGATCCAGTATCAACATCCATGATAAAGCAAAACATTGATATATTTGTACCCTACATCACTAAGCTTGTAAACGAATCTCTCAGTTCCGGTTGTTTCCCAGATAGCCTCAAAGTTTCCTACATCAGGCCGCTCATCAAGAAACCAAACCTGGACAAGGAGATATTTAAAAACTACAGACCGGTTGCAAACTTAAAATATCTTGGAAAAGTCATCGAACGAGTAGTGTCATCACGTATTTCTGATCACATTCATACTTTCAACCTGTCCGACGTGTTCCAGTCAGCATACAAGCCTTTCCATGGGACCGAGGCTGCACTAGTCCGTGTGAGCAACGATATTCTCTCTTCTATGGACAATGGTAACCTTACAGCACTAGTCCTGCTAGACCTGAGTGCTGCTTTTGACACTGTTGATCATAACATCCTTCTCTCTCGGCTCCAGAATCACCTTGGCATAGAGGACACAGCCCTAGCATGGTGCAAATCGTATCTCCACAATAGAACTCAGCATGTATGTATTGGCACTGCGATATCCGACCCTGTTGTTTTGAACTACTCTGTGCCACAGGGGTCGGTACTCGGCCCGCAGTGGTTTACACTGTACACTTTACCGATTCGTGACATCATCCTCAAATTTAATCTGAATTACCATGTGTACGCAGACGACACTCAGCTATACATCACGTTTAAATCTTCTCAAGAAAACGCCAATGCATCTATTGCAAGACTTGAGAAATGCATCCAAGAGATTCGACGTTGGACACAACAAAACTTCCTGAAGTTAAATGATGATAAGACAGAGTTCCTTTTATTTGGGTCACGTCAACAGTTAACCAAGGTTTCAGTGCCATACATCTCCATCGGTGATGCTCGGATAGCTCCCTCGCTAAAAGCTCGGAACTTGGGGGTTATTTTTGATTCATCGATGACACTTCAGCCACACATCAACAATATTGTTCGTTTATCATCATATCACATCAGGAATATAGGTAAGATTCGCAAGTACTTGGATAAAAGTGCCACTGAAAAGGTCATTCACTCATTTGTTACTTCTCGTCTTGACAACGGCAATGCTCTTCTATACAGTCTACCTAACAACCAGATTTCCCGACTTCAACGGCTCCAAAATACTGCTGCCCGCATTGTGACACTGTCTAGAAAATCCTGTTCTATCACCCCCATTCTGAAACAACTACACTGGCTCCCTATCTCTCAACGAATCATCTTCAAGCTGATGCTCATTGTCCACAAAGCTCTAAATGGCAAGGCTCCCCACTATATTTCTGAACTGCTTCAAGTTTACACTCCATCAAGGAGTCTTCGATCAAGTTCCATGCTTCTCCTCATTGAACCCAAGTCTCGACACTCATGGGGTGACAGGTCTTTTTCTTCAGCCGCGCCACGCATCTGGAACTCTCTACCACTTAATCTTCGATCTTGTGTTTGTACCGCAAAATTCAAGTCTCTTCTCAAAACTTATCTTATGTCACAGGTTTTCAATGACTAATTTTGTTGTGTCTGTTTTTCTTTGTGTTTTGTTTTTGTTTTTGTTTTTGGTTTTACTGCGCCTTGAACACCCAGCAGGGTGGATATGTGCGCATTACAAGTCTTATTATTATTATTTATTATTAGGTGCGACTAGTCGAGTAGTAAAATTCACTAGTCACCCATTCGCAACATAATTAATATTGCCTTTGCGGCACATAGCGGCACAAATCTTGAGAATCTGTATTTTATCTCGACAAGTGTCCTAGTTAGGTTTGAGGTGCGACTAGTCGAGTCATGATGGGAACTTGCTTAATGAAAAAGATTCAGTGCTCTGCAGAAGCATTGAATTCTGCGCTTATGTCAAGCGAAATAGACTGCTTATAGCAGGGATTTCTTTTGTTTGTGTGCTTCCAAGCTCGCACATTATTTTCCAAGCTTGCACATCACAGCAAGCTTGCACATCACACTTCAAACATGTAAAGTCAAAAAAGATTGTTAGTACATAGGGGGAAATCTTGTGAAACTGGTCCAATTTGACTCTGCTTCACTGCGTAAGCAAAGAATTGACACATCAGAAGCGCGGACATTATCGCTTACATAAAGCATATTTCACAGCTTAGCAGGGATATTTTTGCTTGTGCGCGGGGAAACTTATCATATGTAATCTTTGCTTTGAACTAATTGCACAGATATTTCAGCGCCTGCACAGTAAGCGGAGAATGGTGGTTGTATAATAAATGGGCAGAGTTTGGTTGAAGCAGACAGAGCCATAAAACTGGGCCGTGTTCTATAGGGGAAATTATAGCTTGACATTTTTTACAGTTTTGGTCTCTGCGACGTACACACATACAAATACATAGTCAGTAACAGACATTACGGTGCAGAAATTGTGCAATTGAAATGTCTCATAAGAGCGCCCCCTATCGGCAGGAGTAGGAAAATAAAGGAGTATCCTACAAATCAATTATGTGTTTTTAAACACGTAAAATAATATCAAATGGAAGCTTTATAATTTATTTAGCCTAATTCCTATCATAAATATTAAAATTTTGTATTAATTAACCACGTGACCCTCAGTTGCATATTAATTAGGAAATCTTTGCAGCATCATATCTCAAGAACTTCACGGCCGACTTTTCAACTGTTTGTTGTTAAAGACTCCTTGGGGTTTGGAAATTAATTTAAAAAACTGTAACCTCAAGTTGACCTCTACTTCCGCGTCAACTTGAAGTGGGACAATATCTCAAGAACTATACAGCAGATTTTCAACTTCTTTTCAGTTATAAACTCCTCAAGCATAAAGAATTAACTTCGAAAAAACGTGACCTCAAATTGACCCCTACTTCCTGGTCAACCGGAAGTGGGACCATATCTCAACAACTATACAGGAGATTTTCAAACTCTTTTCAGTTATAAACTCCTTAAAAAAAAAAAAATATTAACTTTGAAAAACCGTGAAACCAAGTTGACCTCTACTTCCGGGTCAACCGGAAGTGGGACCATATCAAGAACTACACAACCGATTATCAAACTTTTCAGTCATAGACTCCTTGGGCATTCAAGATTAGTTTAAAACAACTTTGACCCAATGTTGACCTATACTTCCGGGTCAAACGGAAGTGGGCCCATATCTCAAAAAGTACAAAGCCAATGTTCAAACTTCAGTTATAGACTCTTAGGCAATAAATATTAGCTTTGCAAAACTGTGACCCCATGTTGACCTCTACTTCTTGGTCAACCGGAAGTGGGACTATATATCAAGATCTGCACAACCGATTTTTATTTTACTTTTTCAGTTATAGACTCCTTGGCATTGCAGATTAGTCTTTGGTAGCAGTGGGCCCATTTTGACCTTTACTTGCGGGTCAACCGGGAAGTGTGACCTAATATCAAGAGCTACAATACTTTTTTGAAACTTTTTTTTCAGTTATAGATTCCTTGGGCAATGAAGCAAATAATCCAAGCAAAACATCACGGAACAGCTTCGTGTTTGTTCACAAACACTTAATGTCTAGTTTTGTTTTGGTTTTTTTTTTTTTAATTTTAATTTTTTTTTATTGATACTTCTCCTTCTTCTCTACGTCCCTTGTCCGCTAACAGAAACATCTTCTCAAAGATCGTATGAACTTGATGACGCCATCCATTCTTGAGTTATGAAAATTCAAAGTTTATCATTTCAAAAAATCATAACTCTTGATCCACATGATGGACTCTTACAATCGATACACCATCGGAAAGGTCGTTAAAAGCTCAGTAAACGCCTCGCAGACATTACCCCATTTTGGTCTTGTGTTCTGGTTCAAGTCAGATTTTTTTTATATTTCCGTCAAAAATACACTTTTTGTTTTGACTACGACCATACGTTGATTACTATATGTTTTTTCTTTCTTTTCTATAAATAGCTTCGCTTAAAGCCTGTTTTCGAAAAACATTCCCCTTCCTGTTAGTTAGTCTCTTCTCCAGTCCTCATTATTCATAAGTTCCTATGTCCTCAACCACAAAAGCTATTTTGAAAATCTATACATCATGAAAGGGCTTTACGTATTTCACAAAAATGGGTATGTTGGTGACCATGTAGGCCAAAGCGATTGCTTGCTTTGATTGGTACTTTTTTTTATTGTGACTAGTAAAGTGTACATACTTGTGAAACAACCCCTTTCACACATCCGAACACTCTAAATTTCTAGTATACAAATATTGAGTTGCTCAGAGTGGAATGGGAGGAATATTATTATTGCAAGGTAAAATGTGGACTGTTCCATTTCACAAGGCGAAGCCACTCATCATTTCTTTTATAATTAGGGAATAACAGTGTCCATACCCGGTCTTCACTGCGTGGTAATGACCGGGTTGGTGGCTGGCGCCAGCCACCAACCAAGGTCATTACCACGCAGTGAAGACCGGGTACGAACACTGTTATTCCCATTAATAAATACCTTTTTTAGCGAATTAAACGGCTAAAATTTTCCAAATGTTGTGACTTTTCTCTCGGCGGTACTTCCAGACATGTTCAGGGGCCATATTTGAGCTTTTGATGGTTCCCATCTCTTTCGTGCGTTAATCACATTACTGATCTTTGAGACCAGTGACTCTTTGAAATAATGATCTGTTCAGCGCTTTCACTGGGGTCAAAGGAGGCAAATAATTGGACGATAGCTGTTCCTTGTGCATTAAAACGCGCGCATGAGCTCGGCGTCAGTGTATACGCGCACACATATTACACGTGCGCACTCAAAATTGATGCATTTTCAGCGCGCGGGCGTACGCGTAAGTGCGCGAAGTTGCAATTAAACTAACATGGATATAAATAAGCGTGCGATACAGTGCAACGCGCAAGGTTTACACAATGTATGCTGATTTAGTGGCCACTTATTACACAATGTATGCTGATTTAGTGCCCACTTATTCGCTATTTTTCAATAGCCGGTCTTTATACCACCGTTAACACTCCCACAAGTGACCGGGTTTTGACCAATCAGAGACTTGAAACCGTCCAAGGTATTAATTAATGTATTTTAAAAATATAACATTATGAAAAATCATATAGCGCCGCGTAGCGGCAACAATGCACAAATTTAATAGCAATCGGATCACAACCTTTTGCACAGGTGCTCCTTTGTTTTAGCAGCGGCGCAGCGGCGCTGTATTGCTCAAAATTATTGGGAACAAGGATGATCCTAACTGTTGAATGGGAAATGCTGTTCCCCATGGGCGAATAGGTCTTTTTGATCGCCGGTGCGGATGGGAGTAATAGTGAATGTCACGTGAAGTAAGTTCCACCAATCAAATGACAAGGATCTGTATGTCAGTTAATATATAATTTAGAATATTTTAGGGGTTTTGTGGGGGAAAAGTTTTTACATTTTCACCACTAGTCATGTGTAACGTTGCATTTATTTATATTTTGTTGGGTAAATATGATAGACTTTTCCCAAACCGACATAATTTAGCCTACAAGGTAAATGTCATTTGATATTTTATCCACTGAGGTTACATATCAAACTTGTGAAAGTTCGCTCACACACCGAAACTTTTATATTCAAAATGTGAGGTCTGTTTAATTTAAAGACAGTGGACACTATTGGTAATTGTCAAAGACTAGTCTTTACAGTTGGTGTATCTCAACATATGCATAAAATAACACAACTGTGAAAATTTGAGCTCAATCGGTCGTCGAAGTAGCGAGATAATAATGGTAGAAAAAACACCATTACCACACGAAGTTGTGTGCTTTTTTATGCTTGATTTCGAGACCTCAAATTCTAAACTTGAGGTCTCGAAATCAAATTCGTTGAAAGTAACTTCTTTCTCGAAAACTACGATACTTCAGAGGGAGCTGTTTCTCACAATGTTTTATAGTATCAACCTCTCCCATAATACTTTTAATCAAGAAAGTGTTTATGGTGATAATTATTTTGAGTAGTTACCAATAGTGTCCACTGCCTTTAAGGTTGCCGTGACGAACGTTCAATGAGTCAATAAATTCCGTCGATTAATCGATTCACCATTATTTAAAAAGTAAGGATAAATTGTTGTATTTACCCGTGATGTGTTTTATTTGATGATCACATTTAACGAGTGGTTATTAAAGGAACATTAGCATGTTTTTTTGCTAACAAAACAATTGCTGGCAGTGTAAGCACTCTATGTATTAATTATGTATTCACTAATTGTAATCCACCATACAAAAACTGACAAACCTGTAGAATTTGGAGAACGATCGGCCATCTGGGTCACGAGAAAATAGTGAAAAACCGATTACACGCATGATATCGATTAAAACATGAATTAAATGCTCAACGAGCGATAAACTCTAAACGGATTAGTTTTATTAATTTTCTCAACAATAATATCATTTCAGAAAGATTGTTTTTTTCTACTATGATCATCATTAGACCGTATAAGTTTTATGTAAAATCTGTGATCTTACGAGTTTTTTTTCTTACCAACTAATAATAATAATGTTCCTTTAAGTATGAATGTTAAACACATCACACCACGTTTGTTGTTTAGTACTATTGGCTTATTCTGAATAAACATCTTCGAATAAGTTACAAATTATATTTTGTTAATCATCAGATAGAATATCCAGTGCTGAATAACCACGAGATTATTATCTATACAGACACAATCTGTAGACATTGATTGTCGTCCTGAAAAATTTGAGAATGATAAACTCGTAATTTATATTCGTATTGTTAACTTGATTCAAGTCCCGTTCTCGTGCGAGGGGTTCCAAAGCATATCCGCCGTCCCGCGGCGCGGCATTAGGTTAGAAAGTTTTCTGTTGGCGATGGGACTGAAAATAAAAGGACTCTCATGGGACTGGGACTTAAGTCAAGTCTACCGTATTGTGTGATTGACCAACTCATGAATCGACTTATTCTTCTAGACATGTGTTTTTGGTGCATCCCAACATTAACAACTGATTAAATTTATCCTTGTAGTTTTTTAGACAACGAAGTTGTTTCCGATTGCCTTAACGGCTTCGAGAGTCTCGATGGCACTGTCCTTGATGAATCTAGCGGGAATAAGGAAGCCGTAACTACCAGTATCTCGAAGCTCTGGAGCGAAGGAGTATGGAATACCAGCTACGCCATAAGCCCAGTCAGCACTCGATCCTGCTGCCTCATCTGGAAAAACATACACAACTTTTTATTTATTCAAGTTCGTCACAAACAATGCTTAAAGTGGCTCTCGGTATGGGAGGAGGGGGGGCTACAAGAAGGAGAGCTGAATGTAGGAATTTATGTTCCTCTTAAAACAGTCTAGATTGTGGGATGGAGGGAAACATGCACCAGGCAAGGAGTTCCAAAGAGATGCAGTATTTCAGATGTTGGAATGGCTTGTTGTTGTATGTACATCTCAGCAAATATTTGTACTTCACCAGGTAATAAAATGTTTAGCTAAAGTCTGAATCTTTTTGTGGTCTCTTGTCAATTTTTGTTTATATTGAAACGACAGTTTTCTTAGGAGTGTGACTTAAAAGTGACGTAGTAACAGTTACATTGTCTAAAGGGACAACAAGTATATCATTAAAAGGAAAGGGGTGCCATTCTAGCTAGGACCTCTGGTCTTGATTGACCTGTTTCTGTATTAATCACCGGTGAGCCTGGCTTGGAAGGACTAGGGCAAGTCTACACATCAGGATCGTATAAGGCCCATTTCGAATCCACGGCTTCGTCTTTGGATTTGGCTTCATGCTCCGTTCTCTGGTCTGAAGCCCTGAACGCGTACGCAATACATGCTCAAAATGTCAAAACAGCCGCGGGGCCAAGCTAGCCTGAGCCGAATATGGAGCCGAAGCCGTGGTTTCGAAAAGGGCCTACGTTTTTTAATGTTTTCTGATACATTATCTCTTCTCTATATTAATTCGTGTTGCGGACGTTGCGATATCAGTGACTATGTTTAACACAATTAACGTATCCAATTAAGACTAGGACCCCATTATGTTCTCTACCGTCTACAATTGCATGTTAAAAGAACTTTGCAGAGTTGGTAAGAAAAAACTCTAAGATCACAGATTTACATAAAACCTTTTTACACGGTGTATTCTGATGATGATATTTATTAGAAACATCCCTTGAAATATTTCTGTCTGAAATGTCATATAAGTGGAGAAATAAATAAAACTAATTTCCCTATTTTTTTAATCGATGTCATGCAAATAGTGTAATCGGTTTTCGCTATTTTCTCGGGGCCCAGATGGCTGATCGATCTCAAGATTTTCGGGTTTGTAAGTTGTTGTATATGGTGGATTATACAAAGTGCTTACACTGCCAGCAACTGTTTTGTTAGCAGTAACCAATTTTGTAATGTCGTTACAATGGCCTCGCAGCAGTCTCTTTGTTTTCGTTTGATCAAGTTGGATAACATTACTACTTACATATAATATTAGCAATGCTGCCGGTGGTGTATTGTGTTCCATATACTGACGACAATGCTGCAACAGCCTTATCAGCAAGTGCTTTCTGCAAGACGAAAAACAAAACAATGGGAGACTTTCTGGGACGATAGAGGGCAGCAGACTTACCGGGTAAATCCATTGTTCTCAGAATTATGCGCATGTTCAGAACTACGTAAACAATGGAAATTTACCCGGTATGTCTGCTGCCACCTAGCGTTGGAAAGTCTCCTATTATCAACAAATGTCAAACGTTTATGTCTTGGGATCTTTCAACTTTTGTGGAATGTGAAAATGAACCAAGGGAGACTCCACTATGCGTGAGCAGCTTGTTTTAAGAAGTACTTGTTTTAAGTATCGATGTTTGGCATTACTTGAAAAACAGAATGATCTGCATCCTTCTCTGTGACAATTCAATGTAATTTGATGGGACATTTAGTTCCCACTGATGACATCCACAATGACAATACATACATTAGCAGCTCTATGAGTAGGCCCTGGTCTCGACAAGCGCTTCGTGCGTTGTGTAATGCTGCCGCATCTTATAAACGGGTGTCATTATTCAACAAAAAAACTTCAAAAACCTGTCTCGAAATACATGAGACGCTCTTTTAGACAAAGGTAAGTTATTATTATTGATAAAGAATGCAATAAATTTGGATATCTGTAAAAAATACGGATGTACAATTGTGTATAACAATAGTACTCTATTCTGATCAGAATGACCGTGTTCCGCCCCAATTCGACAATCGTCCAAACTGTAGTTTGGACTCGTCCCTACAACTTGAGTGTTAAAGTTGGGCGTCACAACTATAGTTGGGACGCCCCAATTTTGGTGTTAAAGTTGGGGCGTCCCAACCGTGTATGGTATATATAGCTCTTTGGACTGGTCCCAACTTTGGTGTTAAAAATTGGGTGCCCCAACTATAATTAGGACTGGTCCCAACTTGGGCGTTATAGTTGGGGCGTCCTATTAGAGTTGGAAAGTCCCAAGTATAGTTGGGATCGGTCCCAACTTGGGTATTAAAGTTGGGGCGTCCCAACTACGATTGACAAGTTGAGACGGAACGGCCGCTTATTGTGACAGATTGAGGAAATCGTATTTGGTCGATCAATCTTACCTGGTCACGGTAGTTAGCAGGAAGTCTCTTAGTGTAACCCCATGGGACCATCCAGTACTGACTGTAGCAATGGAAGTCAACAAACACCTGCACATTCCTCAATGTGAGAATGTAGTCAGTAACTGTCTTAACCTCGATCTCAGTATGTGCTGCTGTACCACAGTACGTATCGGAGCAGGGGAAGTTGCTGGCACCAGTCTCTGTAAAGTGGGGGAAACGGTTGATAATGTCAGAATTATCGGTCTGCACTGAGGCAATGTGTACATAACTTTATGTTGTTGTTATTCCCGGTGTTTAGTCAAAGCTACAGGCCCTAGGATCGAATTCACAAAGATAGTACAAACTCATTCTCAATTCAAAAATTAAGGCTTGTCCTCAGAAGCTGTCTCCTAACTCGAGATGAGACTAGCCTATGGTAACTCTTTTTGAAACCAACCCCGGACTGTGAAGGGACAACAGCGACCTCTATAGTTTTCAATGAATGAGGCTCAATATAACTGTGCCATCATGTTTCTAACAATACATGTATGGCATAAAGCCTGATCATCTGACGTCACACTTTGAGGCTCGTGAATAACGCCAGAGAGTGGATTCAGTTCCATCCGCCATGTTGAATCTTTAAACTGAAAGCCTAAAAAACATACTGATGGGGTTAAGCCACAGTTTTAAAAAAGGTTCACCTTTTATGGCCACGGTCTAGACTGTTAACTGTTGGTCTGTGAGAATCAGTGTGTTCTGTTCTGTTGGCACTTGGATTTAAAATGGCGGATGTAGCCTAAGCCACAGCCAATTTTCGTCGATTATACACCTTCGAATCTGTGGATTGATTTGTAAAGTCAAATGACTTACCGCACCAGTGGTGGTCCCAGTTTCGGTTGGGGTCAGTTCCAACACAGGCAGAGAGATATGTGGGTGATCTGGTTTTACGCCACATGCGATCCTAGGGGGAAAACATCATTATTGTCATTTAAAGACACTGGACACTATTGGTAATTGTCGAAGACCATTGTTCTCACTTGGTGTATCTGAACATATATGCACAAAATGACAAACCTGTGAAAATTTGAACTCAAATGGTCGTCGAAGTTGCGAGAATGGAAGACTTAAAAACACCCTTATCACACGAAGTTGTGTGCTTTCAGATTTCGGGACCTCAAAAAGTTCTGAGGTCTCGAAATCAAATTCTTGGAAAATTACTTCTTTCTCGAAAACTATGTTACTTCAGAGGAGCCGTTTCTCACAATGTTTTATACTATCAACAGCTCCCCATTACTTGTTTACCAAGTCAGTTTTTATGCTAACAATTATTTTGAGTTATTACCAATAGTGTAAAGTACCTTACAAAAGCTAAAAAGTAAGATGTTACATTTTCTCTGAACTTACCCCACTACATGTATAGTCGTATCCATCAAGGTCGAGCATGGGTAGGGTTAGGGTTAGGGTAGGGGTTAGGGAACGGTTAAGGGTTAGGGTTAGAGTTGGGGTAAGGGTTTGGGTTAGGATTTGGGTGAGGGTTATGATAAGGGTGACGGTTAGGGTCAGGATTTGGGTTATATTGCTCTAAACTTGCCCCACTCCATGTATACTCGTATCCATCAGTGTCGAGCATGGGTAGGGGTTATGGTTAGGTTTAGAGTTATGATAAGGGTTAGGGCTAGGATTAGGGTTAGGATTGGGGTTTAACTTCTCTGAACTTACCCCACTCCATGCGTATTCGTAACCATCAGGGTCGAGCATGGGCAAGGGTTAGGGTTAGGGTAGGGTAAGAAGTAGGGTAAGGGTTTTGGTAAGGGTTGGGGTAAGGGTTAGGGTAAGGGACCATGGATAAATTATGTCACGGGAACGACCGCGTCGCGACGCGTTCCTTTGCGTGACAAATCGAACAAAAGAAAAACTACGGAGTGGAACGCGTTCTCCTCAACCACCGGGTCTCGAGGAAGACCCACTGTATAACAAAGGAACAATGGTGTAGGCCGAAAACCACTGTGTAGTTATAATCGGCTTATCTGGGTAGATAAACCCAAGTTGTAGCCCTTTTCACACAATAAGTCAAAACACAACCGCAGATTAAAAAATAAAAAATACTACGTCTTTGCACGACCGCCATGCAAAATAATCCCCCAAAGTAAAACAAAGTCAATAGGAAAAACATCTTACAGTAAACAGTAAAACTATACTCTTTTTTGTACATCCAAGGTGTCCAAAATGTTTCATGTTTGAACAATGAAGCCAACACGTTATGAAGTTTTTCTTAAACACGCTTAATATTTCCCAAGGAACTGCTGAAAATTCACCACGTTGCCCAAGGTACCAGCGACGGCACCAATGTTGTATGAGTTTAGCTCGGGCACCAACGCTGGTTAGTATTGCAATTTTCGGACACCAGATTCTCCCGAAAGTCTTAATCTCAAGGCGGTTGAAACTAATTTCGTAAGCTGTTGCGCAATTTTTCCAACGGAGGGCGGCTCTCCCGCTATCACATTGTTTAGGAAAGCCCTCTAGCGATCAATGTTTCTTGCATTATAGTTTGTTGCACGCAAAATAACAAGACTACTAGGCCTGAATATTGAAAACACTGTGTGTGAGTGTGTAGCTAGATGGAGTGTTTGTGTACTACGATGTAATTGTGCGTTGTGTTTTGTGTGATTGCGAGCCGGTCAGCATGATTTTGCGGTACCTTTTTGAACGAATCTTGTAAGTGTAATCATCTCTGTAAACACGGGTCCTAATGTAACAATTAGATGTAGATCTAAATAAGTTGGCGATGATTTCAAATTTAAAAATAATAGTCACCACTTCAACTTGTTATGGCAGTAGCATATTGTTGTATTAGCTTTGGCAAACTTGAGGGTTGGCTGTACATGGACATCTCCAACCCATTGTCTGGTGTATACCTGAGCTAGACCGCAAACACTAATCCTTCACCCCTTCGTGGCTTACTTGCAAGCTGCCTTGTCCATGTAATCTGAACAACAAAAGGCACCAACAATAGAGTTCGATAATGAGGGACCTTAAAAATCAGTGAAGCGCTTAATCCATCTTGGGACGGGCGCGTGACAATTTTGGGACGGACTCGTTCTAGAACGAGTCTGACCGCGGGCGGCCGCGTTCTTAATTTATCCATGGTCCCTAAGGGTTAGGGTAAGGGTTAGGGTAAGGGTTAGGGTAAGGGTTAGGGTTAGGGTTAGGGTAAGGGTTAGGGTAAGGGTTAGGGTAAGGGTTAGGGTAAGGGTTAGGGTAAGGGTTAGGGTAAGGGTTAGGGTATTACCCTAACCCTTACCCTAAGGGTTCGAGTTATGATAAGGGTTAGGGTTAGGATTAGGGTGAGGGTTAGGGTTAGGATTTGGGTTATATTTCTCTGAACTTACTCCGCTCCATGTGTACTCGTAACCATCAGGGTCGAGCATGGGGAAGGGTTAGGGTAAGGGTTAGTCTTATGATAAGGGTTAGGGCTAGGATTAGGGTGAAAGTTAGGGTTAGGATTGGGGTTATATTTCTCTGAACTTACTCCGCTCCATGTGTACTCGTAACCATCAGGGTCGAGCATGGGTACGGGTTAGGGTTAGGGTAGGGTTAGGGTTAGGGTAGGGTTAGGGTAAGGGTTAGGGTTAGGGTTAGGGTTAGGGTTAGGGTTAGGGTTAGGGTTAGGGTTAGGGTTAGGATTGGGGTTATATTTCTCTGAACTTACTCCACTCCATGTGTACTCGTAACCATCAGGGTCGAGCATGGGGAAGGGTTAGGGTAAGGGTTAGTCTTATGATAAGGGTTAGGGCTATGATACGGGTGAGGGTTAGGGTTAGGATTGGGGTTATATTTCTCTGAACTTACTCCGCTCCATGTGTACTCGTAACCATCAGGGTCGAGCATGGGGAAGGGTTAGGGTTAGGGTAGGGTTAGAAGTGGGGTAAGGCTTTTGGTAAGGGTTGGGTATAAGGGTTAGGGGAAGGGTTGGAGTTATGATAAGGGTTAGGATTATATTTCTCTGAACTTACTCCGCTCCATGTGTACTCGTAACCGTCAGGGTTGAACATGGGTAGGATGTACCAATCGATCTGGTCTAAGAGGGTTGTTATGGTAGAATCACTGCCGTAACCCTGAACCATCTGCAGAAAGCATCACAAATAAAATATATCAGTCAGACTGGGTTTGAAAAGGAAAACATCATGCTCCTATTTGTTAATTAGAATTTAATATCAGCAACTGGCGTACAGACATTTCATTTGGGGGAGTGGGACAAGACCGAACTATTCATGTTGTGCACTCTGTTCAACCTCATGTGCAGGGTAGTAGGGTTTGGGCAAAGAGGAGGGGCGCTCCCATCCGCTATCCACTCTAGTTACGCCACTCTTGTACAATCTTAATGCAAACAGAGCCATTATAATAATATAATATAATAATATCGAAGTCTTATATAGCTCACGTATCTACCAAACAAGGTACTCAAGGCGCTGAGTTTATACAACTTTCAGAAAGATAGGTAATTGCAGTGATGAATTTTGAGAACCAATTATTTAGCACCTTATAAGGGTTTACAAGGTGCTACGGCGCATACAGCAGCCACAGCCAGGAACACCGGGGCGAACCCCTTCTCTTTTTCGAAAAGTGAACTGGGTTCTTTTACATGCGTTACACAACACATGGGACCAACATCTTCACGTCCCATCCGAAGGACGAAGCAATGGTTAAGTGTCTTGCTTAAGGACACAGGTGTCACGGCTGGGGATTCGAACCCACACTCTGCTGATCATTATGACCATTGTGGCTGGTGAAAGCCACTGTATGTGGATAGGCAAACAGAACCTATTTTGACATGGGAGCAATGTTGTTGGTGAACGCCATTCACAGGAGTGTGCAGACAGAACTTACCATGTTCCACTTACAGGGGTGGGCAAACAGAACTTACCATGTTGACCATGGCGAGCATTGTGGCTGGTGAAAGCCATTCACGGGAGTGCACGCCACTCTCCAACCAGATAATGGGCTTATTGAAGCCACTTTTACCGATCTACAATAATTCGGGGGAAAAAACATAAAACCACAATTTAGGAAATACTTCTAATGGAAAAGACCATGGATGATATTTTGAAAGTGTGGTGACGGTTTGCTGATTCGGATTTTTAAGAGATGCGATGTTCAGGCAAATTCACACCCTAAGAAGAACTATCTACTTAATGAGTTATACATTTCACCGAAACTGTACTCATATTCATTTCGGTCCATCCCGAGTAATATGCCTGTAATTTGTTCACAGAACTCGGGAAAGTACTGGAGTATACAGTGCTAGTAAAGCACATCGGTGTATATGGGTAAAACCATTGATCTCCATTGTCAGTATATGGAGATCAATGGGTAAAAGCAAAATAAATATGCTTCATCCCGAACCTCGCTACCATAGACCTTTTCGCAAACACCATTGCGCAAGCGCAGACTGTTGAATGAGGTGCATTGTGGGATATATATGGATCAAATTTGGATACCAGCAAGACCACAATGCACCTAATTCCAAGCTTTACGCGCGCGCCCCGGTATTTGCGAAAAGGTCTATGCCGGGCAGCGCGCTCTGCGTGCGTCTCTAACCCCTGGGAGGGAAACTGCTATCCGTGTTTTTGATTGGCTATCATAACCGCGCAAAATTTGAAACGCCGTGCGTCTTCAAAAAGCTCTATACGCCGAAACGCGTGCGTATAAAGATGTACGTATTCATCACGCAACACTGAACGCCAAGGTAAGTTTATGACTTTTATTACACACAGTGCATCCAGCCCGTGCGCGACTAACGCCCAACACAGAACAGATCAACCACAGGTAGGACTAATTGTAATATCCCATATATTTGAATATTTTGAAGTCACACTTCCATGAGTGCGTTTTGGCGACCCCAACCAGAAACATTGGTTATCGGTTGAGCGTTTTCGTGTGTTCAGTTGAGCGCGTTGACGATTATGTTCAGACCAACCGGTAACCGACTTGTTGAGTTGGTTGGGCTTTGGTTGGGGTCGCCAAAACGCACCCCAGGGGTTATGATCGAGCAAGGCATGCTGGGAAAAAATGGCGCGGGGAGATCGATCGAGGTTGACTTTATCCCATATGAAATTGTACTTGTAACACATTTAAAGACAAATTACGGTATAAATAAAATATTAAAAAAATTCTCCACGGAGAAACAAAGAAAATGTCTACATACGCTGCATGCGACGGCTAATGTCTGGCTGATGCAGACGCGTATAGCTATGAGTCACAAAGTTTGTTGTTTACACGCAATTTACTATCAATTGAATGGGAGACTTTCAGAACGCTTGGTGGCAGCAAACTTACCAGGTAAAATCCATTGTTCTAAGTAATGTGCGCACGCTCAGAACTACGTAAACAATGAAAATTTACCGGGTAAGTCTGCTGCAAACTAGCGTTTCAAAGTCTCCCATTGTGATATGTTTGCAACTGAAATGAATTTTATACTCGATCTTATAATTATCTATATTTTGAGTAATTTGACAACATTCTTGGGTGCTCCACTATACAGAAGGCCATTGTCTCCTCTCGGATCATCACCCCATCCATACACATTTATATAATATCAGACTCAACAGTGTATACCTCGGTTTGGTCTATTTGGTTTTATTACAAATATTCTGCCTTTTCATTGGTTAAGAGCGTGTCACATGATATGTCTTAGTTTTACTAGAAACGGCGGCCGTGTGATAGTACATCGATTGCCATGTGATAGTCTGACGACTATCACACGGCGTGCAGTAGTCTTTTTACCTACCTTGAGCCCAATCAGTTGTGCATCTGTGTATCTGCAACGCCCGTGCGAACGTTACGTGTACGATGATGATAAATAGTATGTTGGTGTGTTATAAAACAAATATTGACTGCTTTTACTCGTGCTATGGTTAAAACTCCGACTCCCTCGGTGATCCCCGGACCGTTCCATTGAATGACTTCTGACCTCTGTTCAATTTTCCCTCGGCTAGGCCTCGGGAAAATAGAACGCTTCGTTTCAAAGACAGACAGACAGACAGACAGACAGACAGGCAGGCAGACAGACAGACAGACAGACAGACAAACAATCAAACAAACAAACTTTTTACCTTGAGGAGCTTAATTTGTCTTCCCTCGTATGATGTCCCGAGAAGCTCTTCAGTAACAATGTTGCTGTACTGGCTGGCAATGTCGCTAACCCATTGGTTGATCTGAAATAAAACATATAAAATAAATAGTTAATGGCCTGACGTTTCGACTCAAGCAGGATCTCTCTCGAAGGCTACATGACAACACAACAAACATGAAAGGGTAACTAAGTTAAACATAAGCAGGGAAGTGTAAATACATGAACAGATGTAAAGCGGGAGAGAGAGTCAGAAAGTACAGAAAAGCAACGGGTACACAAATGAATGTAAGCAAAACCAATTGGAATTAAAGATAGACCACTGGTTCACTGACGTTCCAAATGGTCTCAATCTATAGGTTTAAGTTTTATACCATGTGTCATTGAAAACTTAAAAGAGGACAATGACCCGCATTGATCCACGCCCAGCCACGCTGGGAATCGTACCCCGTTCTCGCACAATTTTTTTTTTATTTTCTGGATGTATTTTAGTGTATGTATGTTTAAATAAGTAAGTTTATGTGCATTGCTTTGTTTTTGAATCTTTCATTGTCAACTCCGATGCATTGTTTTAACAAACCAGAAGTTATAATATTCACTTATCTACGCCCAGCCACGAAATTGAACCTCGGTTTTTGCTCAAACCGAACTTGAGTCAAATTGTTTCCTGCCCTTGGGAGGTTTCAGGTCCACGTCCTCCTTACCTCATCGTAAGTGTGATAACTGTCATAATCAAATGCAGCAGAAGTCGACACTTCTGATCTCTGCTTCTGTTCTTCGATCAGTTGCTCGACATTGTCGATGAAAACCTCAGCCTCGATACCGTGCTCACTAAGAACTGATAAAGTCTCGGTCTGGAAGTTAGGTCCAACCATGAAGTCGATTGGTTTACCGGCGTGACGTGGTTCAGCCCAAAAGTCAAGCTACAGAGATATATACCAACACACTGTTACTAAAGTTAAAGGAACATATTACCAACACACTGTTACTAAAAATACAGGAACAAAACCAACAAGTGTTCTACTATTACTATAGTTTAAGAAACATAACAAACACTTACGCTGACTTACGTATTATACTTTTTTACTAAACCTAAAGGAACAAAACCCACTCTTATACTAGTACTTAGGCTAAGGAAACATTTCACTGTCACTTAAGCTGAAGAAACATTTCCACTTTTATAAAATAAAACATGATAAAGCCTATAGACCATTATCACGGTGCAGCCACCTTGAATTTCTCCCATTGATATCAATGTTACCAAACCGAGGATGGAAGAACAAAAAAGTCTGGTTCCTAATTGCAAGATGAGATCGTACTCCCTGCGAAAGCGATCTGAACTTTGACGTCACACATGGCTGTTTTCGAACGAGTGTTCGCAAGGGTGGAGCACATTTCAACTGATGAGAATTACAAGAGTCGGTAAACATTAAGATGTGCAAGTTAAACCTTTTAAGTTCAAAAGTTTTGAAATAAGAACATTTCGTGACGTCACTGTGACGTATTTCCTACCTTGCCTTCAAGCAGAGTCTTAAGGAATCCCATGGTACGGACCTCGTCATCGTCACGTGGGTTTACACGAAACACTTTGAAGCTGTATAGGAACAAATGAAACACGTCATCGGCCGCCACTTTGTTACCATTCTATCGTAATCAATGAAAACTAAAGTGAGGCGAACATGGATATAATTGGTCTCTATATTTATATACTAAAATGTGTATTGAAGGAATTGAAGCTGTGGTACACTTATTTTGTCAGGAAACATGAACAATATCGTCCTCATCGGAAATTTCAAAATCCCAAACACTCTTAAAGTTTAGAACTTGTACCTATTATATAGAAGTTTTAGTTCAATTCTGTTCGTTATTAAGTATAGCATTACTGAATTTACTCAATTTAGACAATCTTTAAGCATACAAGTTGAGTTATTTAACCACCTTTTTTACAATTTCCAATTGAATACTCACACGGAAGCAATATTCAATGAGGTACGGTTTTGTAAGTAAGCTTTCGTTCCTATCCAACGCTAATTCAACACGAAAAGCAAAGACTAATTCAAAAATTCTAAAATAAGTCGAGCACAAATGCCCACCAGTGCCAAAATCCATTTCCCGCCCGCCCCACTGCAAACACGCAAACCTTAGCTTCATCACGTACGGCCACTACCATGCTTAAAGGAACACGTTGCATTGGATCGGTCGAGTTGGTCTTTGAAAAGCGTATGTAACCGTTTGTTATAAAATGAATATGATTAGAAAGATATTTTAAAAGTAGACTATAATGATCCACACAAGTATCACTCGAAATTGCGTGGTTTTCCTTTTACCTCGTTGACAAACACGGTCGGCCATTTATTTCTTTTATTTATTTTTGACTCCCATAAATGGCCGACCGTGTTAGTTCGCAAAGTAAAAGGAAAACCACGCACTTTCGAGGCAAATGTGTGTGGATCATTGTATTCTACTTTAAAAAAAAACTTTCTAGCCATATGCATTTTATAACAGAGGGTTACAAATGTTTTTCAAAGACCAACTCGACCGATCCAAGACAACGTGTTCCTTTAATTTGTAGCGCATTTTATCCCTTCCAGTTAAAATACGAAAATTCTTTTGTTAGCACGTAGCTAGGAGTTTTTTGTCCAGCGGTTCCTGAAGGCATAAGAGACTGTTTGGTTTGTCTGAGAGGCTAAATACTTATAGATTTGGGAGGCGGGTATAATTCTACCCACATTTCTGGAAGGTTTTTCTTTGTGTGAAATCTGATTTCGGCAAAACTTGGATATGTGGTGAATAGAAACAAACCCCGGGGGACACCGGCTTGTTTTCACAACGGGAGAGGTTGGTCGACTGACAAAAAATACTCCCCCCCCCCTTCGGCTTTTTGCTAAATGAATTGAGCTCGAATCTTACGAAGGACCGTCAACATTATAGATTATTTATTCTAGGCTTACCTCAAATGATCCTTTCCTAATCTGAACTAATAAGTGCTGCTTTTGCATTTATTTTCAGTTGTATTCACAAAAAGTATTGGGCTATGTTAACATGTTATTTTTAAATTATTGACAACTGGTACACGTTTGTTAAAGTCATCTGGAAGTGGTATTTTTTCAAAATAAAGCTTTTGTTACTAATATATGTGTTTTGATGAGTGATTTGTGAATAAACAGTTAACTAAGGTTTAAAAAAATCAGTTCTTATGTTATTTACAAATTTAAGAGTAGACCCCGACCCGAGAGGGCGCTGTTCGTGACGTCAATCGAGACAGACTTTGCAAAGTACATGTACGGACCAAGTCGTGAGTTTGTACGATTCAAAACAAAAAAAAATTGTTTTTTCCGGCAATGCCGACCAGGTGTATTGCTGCTGAATGCAGAAAAACACTTTTTGAAATGTACCTCACGACTTGGACGTACATGTACTTTGCACGTGTGGTTTCTATACGCATTGCAGGCAAAGTCTGCCTCGATTGACGTCACAAAAGGGGTAGGCGGAGTCAGCCCCCCAAACAACTTTATATATGTTTTAAACATATAAATCGTGACAAACAATTACCCAAAAAATTGTTTTATTGTTCGTAAGCATATACTCTTATGTTTGAAAGAAAAAAATTCTATTTCCAAGTGACTTTAATATTTTTAAGGAAACACTCGCCAAAATTCTCAATTAAATACACCTCTGGTAACAGTCAAAGACCAGTTATCACTTGGTGAACCCCATGCATGAAGCAACAAATCTGTGAAAAATTTGACTCAATTGGTCATCGAAGGTGTAAGAAGCATAACAAAAGATCTCAGACCTGAAGTCTGTACAAAGTAAGTCTTTATGCTAACAAATATTGTGAGTACTTACAAATAGCGCCCAGTGCCTTTAATATAATATCAATTGAAAGTTGTTTTTTAGAACAGAAAATACAGTTAAACATTAATTTGCGGATTTTTTGTTCAATGTAGGCAGATCGATAATAATGGTCTGACCCAACATTGTTCATTTTCAAAGTAAATAATCAGTTCTTTGATACTAGATCAATGACTCGTTAGCCAAGAAAACAAAAACAAAAACCAAGTCGATATCAGTAAACATTCAAAATAACTCGAGAGTGTTTTCGTCTCGCTACTTGTTCTTTGTTTTCACCAAAGTACAATCATAGAACAGGGGAAAAGCTGCAATGTAGACTTACCCATCGTAATTAATTGTCCCGAGGCAAACCCCGAGTGATGCCAGCAACACAGCCACCTTAAACAAACCCATCATTACCTCAAAATCTCACACACACACACTGCACTCCAACAACAAAACATGTTTCTTATATAACCCCAAATTAAGCGGATTACAATTAATACCAGCCTGATTTGAGAAAAAAAAACAATTGTATCTGTGATTAGAGGATTATGATTCTAATCAGAAGTATACGCTGTCAACTTTGGACTTAAATTAAATCTAATTTCATTTCATATTTCAATCACCTCACAAAGGTTTTTTTTTTCTCGCTTAAAATGATCAGTATCATCTTAAAATATGTAAATTTGTTTATAAAAAGCCCCGACAGGAATATTATTTATTTATCGACCTCGATTGAGACCCCATGGTATACACCACTCTCTTCAGTCTACCAATAAGGAGATAAAAGATCATCATTTTCGGCCATCCCTTTTGTTTTTGGACACTGCACACCATGTGGTGTATTCAAACATTATGCATAGAAAAACAAACCTGTGAAAATTTGGACTCAACTGGTCATCGAAGTCGTAAGAGAATAACGTTAGAAAATCACCCTTGTTGCACAAATGTTTGTACTTTCAAAGGCCTAATAAAAGGCATCAGGCATGAAGTCTTTTATTATTGGGTGAGCATATACCTCTTTCTCAAAAACAACGTCACGTCAGAGAGGGAGCCGTTTCTCACAATGTTTTATACTATCGACAGCTCTGCCAATGCTTGTTACCAAGTAAGGTTTTATGTTAAAAATTATTTCGAGTAATAACTAATAAGGTGCAGTGTCTTTACTTATTCTGTTGAAGACTTTTGAAGACGTTATCGATATTAGGACGCACATCCACTTCTTCTTTACTCTTGTTTTGTTTACGTATTTTCTACATACGTCACAGACTCAAACATAAGAATAAGCTGGTAATTATTCAAATCTGTTTAACGTTAAGTAACTTAGCAGATGTTAGATTCACAATGTATGATCATGGAAATTACGGCTCGTTTTTGTTTAAATAGTTATCCGACGAACTGCATTAAAGACCCTAGACACTAGTGTTAATTACTCAAAATAATTACGAGCATACAACCTTACTCGGTAACGAGAAATGGGGGAGAGGTTGATAGCATAAAACATTGTGCGAAACGGCTCCCTCTGAAGTAACGTAGTTTTCGAGAAAGAAATAATTTTCCACGAATTTGATTTGGAGACCTCAGAATTAGATTTTGGGTGTCTACAATACATTGTCTGGCACTCACTGTTTGGGTGTCTACAATACCTTGCCTGGCACTCATAGTTTGGGTGTCTACAGTACATTGTCTGGCACTCATTGTTTGGGTGTCTACAGTACATTGTCTTGCACTCATTGTTTGGGTGTCTACAGTACATTGTCTTGCACTCATTGTTTGGGTATCTACAATACCTTGTCTGGCACTCACTGCTTGGGTGTCTACAATACATTGTCTGGCACTCATTGTTTGGGTGTCTACAATACCTTGTCTGGAACTCATTGTTTGGGTGTCTACAGTACATTGTCTTGCACTCATTGTTTGGGTGTCTACAATACATTGTCTGGCACTCATTGTTTGGGTGTCTACAATACCTTGTCTGGAACTCATTGTTTGGGTGTCTACAGTACATTGTCTGGCACTCATAGTTTGGGTGTCTACAGTACATTGTCTGGCACTCATTGTTTGGGTGTCTACAATACATTGTCTGGCACTCATTGTTTGGGCGTGTACAATACATTGTCTGGCACTCATTGTTTGGGTGTCTACAATACATTGTCTGGCACTCATTGTTTGGGTGTGTACAATACATTGTCTGGCACTCATTGTTTGGGTGTCTACAATACATTGTCTGGCACTCATAGTTTGGGTGTCTACAATACATTGTCTGGCACTCATTGTTTGGGTGTCTACAATACATTGTCTGGCATTCATTGTTTGGGTGTCTACAATACCTTGTCTGGCACTCACTGTGTGGGTGTCTACAATACCTTGTCTGGCACTCATAGTTTGGGTGTCTACAGTACATTGTCTGGCACTCATTGTTTGGGTGTCTACAATACCTTGTCTGGAACTCATTGTTTGGGTGTCTACAATACATTGTCTGGCACTCATTGTTTGGGTGTCTACAATACATTGTCTGGCACTCATTGTTTGGGTGTCTACAATACATTGTCTGGCACTCATAGTTTGGGTGTCTACAATACATTGTCTGGCACTCATTGTTTGGGTGTCTACAATACATTGTCTGGCACTCATAGTTTGGGTGTCTACAATACATTGTCTGGCACTCATTGTTTGGGTGTCTACAATACATTGTCTGGCACTCATTGTTTGGGTGTCTACAATACCTTGTCTGGCAATCACTGTTTGGGTGTCTACAATACATTGTCTGGCACTCACTGTGTGGGTGTCTACAATACATTGTCTGGCACTCATTGTTTGGGTGCCTACAATGCATTGTCTTGCACTCATTGTTTGGGTATCTACAATACATTGTCTTGCACTCATTGTTTGGGTATCTACAATACATTGTCTGGCACTCACTGTTTGGGTGTCTACAATACATTGTCTGGCACTCACTGTTTGGGTGTCTACAATACATTGTCTTGCACTCATTGTTTGGGTGTCTACAATACATTGTCTTACAGTGATTGTTTGGGTGACAAAAACTCCAATAATTGGACTCAAAGAAACCATTTTACTTGTCTGATTGGTATTTCAGGATTTGATATAATTGTTTATTTGCACATAATTTAAAACTTAATTTATGTCCTAAAAATTTTAATAAGTTAAATGTAACTTTATAAATTTAATTGATTTGCGAATGACAATACTCAATATATACACACAATAACCATTTGTTTGGTTTTTTTTTAAAAGAAGAAAACAATTACACATTATTTAAAACTACAAATTTGCATATCATTGCTAACAAAGACACAGGAGAACTAAAACCAAACCATATCAACAACATAGATCTAAGTTTGCATCATAAATTGTTTAATTTCCATAGATGGATGATTGCCCAGCAGTGTTTCAAATGGTTCCTTTCAAATCGTGGTTAACAAAAAATCTCTTGATCGAACCTGTATACCCAGTGTCCTGAAATAAGGGAATAAAATAGTAGCGACTCGTTCTTTCACGGCCGTTTAGAACCGGCAGGGTCTTGCCGTGTGATAAAGGCCCGAGCCGAAGGCATTCATAAATGCCTTATTGGTTAAAAGGCGTAATAATGTAAGAAACTCTGTAAAACTCATCTGTTTCTTTTGCTTAAGGTACATGTACAACGTCTATTTCCGACAGTTTCCGGCTCCGTTCGTGCGCATGCGCGTATAGTCTTGGTGCAACACGTTCTTGTTTTCTTTTCACACACAGCGCGGCCAACTCACCGACAGTACCCGCATCGCCCGTAACAAGAAACGTCTTGCACCAAGACTAGCGTGGAGTATCCGCTCACAACCGGTTATAAACACTGGTAATAATTAAAGGTTTAAACACCCCCACGTGACGCGCTCGCCACCAAAAGGAATAGCGAAACTGTCTGAGGTATTTATGAATGCAAGATAAAGTATAAGAAAAACACGACCAACCGAATAACATGTTTTTATCAAACATTGCATAAACACTTATATGTCTGCTACTCTCACAGGGTTTGTTTTGAACTAATGTGTTTCTTCAAAATACAACGGTTTGGTTAATAATACCAGCCCCTTTAATTATTGTAGCAATCCTTTGATAGCAAACCCCGTTCTAGAATGGCAATTTAACTTTTTAACGAGGTCCATTTTATAATCTATAATCATAATATTAAACGAAGCATCTCTAATTGCACCCATACTTTGAAAGTAATCGTAAATGCATGTAAAGAGACCATTGCTGAGCCGTTTGATGCACGTATGTTTTAAAGAGAATAACAGTTCCATTCTGTGATTACACAAGGGTGTCATTAGTGTGTATTTGGAAACCAACCATTATACCATCAGAATGCACCATTTCAAACATTATCAAACCTGAAGCACATTTAAATGGATTTACAGCTTAAAGTTTGGACTCCGAGAATTCGATGGCTCGGTACAAGGCCCACTTCCAGAGAGCTGTTTAAGCACAAAACGTAGCAAGGCCCAGCAACATTATGCTTACCAAATTAAGGTTACCAGCCAAAAATACCGTGTCATATATACAATGTGTGATTGGTGTTCTGATTGTTTCTGCTAAGCAGGAAATTGTTTGGCATAATTTTCTTCTGAAGCAGCTCTATGGAACTGGGCCCTCATATTATGTTTTTTTTCTTTCTTGCATGACAATCTTTTTAATTACAGACATCGGACGGTATTTTGTTAGAACGGCCATGAGTTTGTCTGAAGTAATGACGTCACGTTTGCGTCATCAAAATCAACTGTTTTACTGATTCTTGGTTGTGTAAACTGTTATAGACTTACTTGTATAAAGCCTGTTTTCTTCTGATACTAGAATTGCGAACGTCGGTCAAAGCAATCTGTCAACAACGTTAACTAAAATAAATTAAACTTGTCTGTTTTTCTTATTCCACTTCTCGAAATCATACCATCAGTTGAAGTATTTACGATCTTACACTAGATTATGGATTATTATTATTAGTGAACGTAATTTCACCTAGCATGAATCTTAAATCAAAAATCCATATACAAATACCAGTACTATCTAGGGGTTATTTTAAATTGACATTATGGAATACATGTTGCAACCCTACTGTACTCTACTTGATGAAATGCAATAATTACTCGAGTTGTAAGCTCTCTACGTAAACCATCAGCGTAATTGCTTAAACTCCCCCGAGTTATCCCGGTGGCTTCACGAACAGCTTATGTGGACTAGGCCATTCCCAATCCAGAGGGGAATATTCAATGTGTATTATGTTAATTTCAAATGTATATCCTCTTGGTCATTATTTGTTTTCAGCAAATAGCCTGCAAAAACCTGTGTGACCGGGCCTGTGTGACCGGGCCTGTGTGACCGGGCCTTTAGACAGAGTAAGTTTTTTGTAAGTCTGTGATCTTCACGACTTTATTTCTTCTTACCAATTCGGTATAGTTCCTTTAAACATACATCGTCTGTTTTGCCTGTTCCCTTCGGACCAACATGTCTTGAGTATTTCTAATTTAGTCAATCGAAAGTGAAATAAACTTAAAACACATATCGTCAGAACTACTGTGTTAACAGCTGACTTAGATGACACTGGTATTTCTAATAAAGCCGGTAATAAAGTTCGTGATGAAGCAAAGAATAAAAAATGTCATGCGCACAGAAAGTCCTGCTGATTAATAAACAGATGACCAGCCAAAAACTACTGTAGTGTTTGTTATTTGTGACTGGTCCCCTGTCATTTGAACTAAAAAAATATTTTTAAACTGGGGCCTTTCTTGTGATGACGTTATGGGAATTATGTCGTTTACTTTACCGAGATAAATGTGTATAACGAAACAGTTGTCATAATTATTTATCATTATTATGATCATTATTTATTACCTGGTTGTCAAGGGGCATGGTCACGTTGCCTTTACTAAAAAAAATAGCAAGTTTTTCTTTGTTAGTTTACCTTTTCAATAATTTCACCATTTTTAAGTAATAGTTATTTTAATTAAACCTTTATTTTATTTGATTGTTATAATTTAAATGTTATCCATAAAATGATCTAATTAAAAACTCGATGTTAATTACTACAATTGAATTATGCAAATATCAATTGAAAGACTGCTGGAAAAGTTCACAATTTTAAATACCACAAACTAAAATTTCAGCCTCAATATATGCATAGCATTTTCCTCGGTATCTTAAGATTATGCATCCAAGTATGATTAACGATACATATTTTAAAGTTCAGCAGTAGAACTACTTTTAACATGTATCGAATACTCTAAAGGTGCTCACGTTTTCGGTCAGCAAAATTCCCAGCTATACAAAGTATTTGAATTTGAATATAAAACTAATACTCAGCATGCTGAAGCATTGATGATAGATTGACAAATGTTTGGGAACAACCTCTCTTCCCAAATATTTCACACAATACAAACGAGGACACCAAACCTGTTGTAGTAGCTGCTGACATATTATTGTTTAAGTTTATGCTTAAGTTTCAGTAAGTATTGTTTAAAGCTTTGTATGGTGTGGATTAGGAAAAAACTATAAATAAATAATAAACCTGCAAATACAACCATGTAGAAATCTCTCTTTTGTGGAAGTGTTGGCTCTGAGCCGCTTAGTGTTGGCTCTGAGCCGCTTTGGTATCGACGCT
Source organism: Asterias rubens (assembly GCF_902459465.1). Taxonomy (NCBI): domain Eukaryota; kingdom Metazoa; phylum Echinodermata; class Asteroidea; order Forcipulatida; family Asteriidae; genus Asterias; species Asterias rubens. Next base: position 730,935 of record NC_047066.1, on the reverse strand, counting down.
TCGAACACCATACTCTGCTTGTCTTCAAGAAAAAATGTTTATGGAAACAAGAGTTAACTTCACTTATCACTTTTCTTTAAAGTCCAAAAACAAGCGAAATGTGATGCTTACATGATACCGTCTAAAGCCACTGATTGACACATGGGCTCTGACGGTCCGTGACTACAAGGTTGGTCCGTGTTCTTCGGTGATTTGACATTCAGGTACCACCCCACGTTTAGAACTAATCTTGATTTACGTCATCATGAAACTGATTTCAACGAATGTTGACATGCAAGACGTAGGCCATGCAAGAATGCCAACACATTTGTGGCACTGGGAACCAACAGTACAAGCAATGGAGGAATATTTATGACTATAATTTCAAAATGAACACACTTGGGAGTGGTATCAGCTTGTGTAAATGGAAAACTAAACTGTGGATCCCCGAAACTGTCGATATTAATATTTCCTTGCTCGTAAAATATTAAAAGAAAGATTGTCTCTTTTGTATTGGAGCAGACTGATGAAGTAGATCTGTGGCACTGGGAACTAACAGTTAGTAAGCAATCGATAAATATTTATGGCTATAGTTTCAAAATGAACACACTTGGGAGTGATGTGCAAGTAGAAAATGAAACTATTTAGCTCTGGAAACTGACAACTTTAATGAGTAAGATCATCTCTTTTGTATTGACGTATTGGAGAAGTAGGAATAGTAAACTTGCGGGTACAACCATGTGTAAATCTCTTTTGAGTGAGTGTTGGCTCTGAAAAGAGCCGGTTTGGTCTCGACGTTTCGAACAGTATACTCTGCTCGTCTTCAGGAGAAGGTCGAGGAAGTGAATTGTGACTGCAAGACATGTTTTGGTGGCGGGTTTTTGATCATAGAATCTTGAGAATATTAACCAGCCATTTGGTCAAGACTTAAAGTCATTCATTCAGATGGAATGTAATATTACGCAGCTGTAACATGGAATGGAAGAAATGTAAGACATAGTGATTTATTTGTAATGGAATGCTTTACAACTCTAGGAAATTGTACCCATTGAGGACCATGTGTTTAGTAGGATATCCGTTCCCTTTATGTTGCCCCCCAAAAAATATTGTGTTAAGGAAACGTTACGTACAGTATCAGATAGACAGATAGTGGTAAAAACCCTGGGATAAATTTGGTACCAAATAAGGTTGACATCATTCTTTGACTACAAATTAACACAAAATTAATACCATTTACATTTTCAGCAATTTTTGACGATTCAGAATTTATCTCTAGATTTTGTGAACTAAAGATAAAAAGAATCGTTGTCAAGTTTTTTCTATCACACACAATGAAATGTCTTAAAGAAAGTAATACGATAACCAAGCATTGTTACAACATCTTCGCATCTACTGGAAGTACTGTTTGAGAATAAGATGTCAACTCAGCGAGAAGCAATAGACGTAGAGCGAGAGAACAGGGGGTAAACCTGTGTTGCTCCAATACATGTAGCAATGAATGCGCAACTCTTTGTAGAACAAAGCACAAAACGGCTTCGCGTAGGTCCTGAATACCATCAATCGAAACGTTTGTTCCAATGGTAAGCATTTAATGTTGAATCAAAGCTTTACACACGCTACACACGGACGATATGTGTTGAATTGGAATACTTCTTGCAGTGTTAACATGGACTATGTACGACCACACCATAGCTTCCTGACACCACAACTAATCACTGTGTGTATTAAACCTTCCATTGGTGTAGCCTGAACATCTGACGTCACACTTCCAGACTCGTGAATTACGCCAGAGAGTGGCCTACAGCTTAGGTAAATCCCCGTCCATCTTCACCTTTCACCAACATTCATGCAGACAACCGCAAGTGCATTTGCCAAACGTCACCTCGGACCGACCAATCAAATCACAGATATAGAAAGCTCACGTCACTGCACGTTTATCCAATGCAATGATTGTATCCATACAAAACAATGGTTCTCAAGTACCTGTATTTGTTATCCTTGCGGATAAAGACAGGTTACCAGTCTACCATTGGTGCAGCTATATAGTTTGCTGTGCTGCAGTTGTTCTATACTGAGGCTTGGCGGGAAAGTTTGACACGGTTTCCATTCGTATCCAGTAGTGTCGCTGCAATAGTTAAACAACGCTGTCAAACCTTATCGTCACATCGGCACTCACTGCCGACTTACCATCATAAATATTGTTTTTATTCCACTGTTTATTAAATATTGTAAGAATATGTAAACATCACAATAGTGTGTTCCTCTCAGAGCTGTATTCTTGGGTCGTAATCCTTAGGAAGCCCAGTGCAGTTCCTGAGTTTAAGGGCCATGGAAACTGTCTTCAAAGATAGATCAACCATCTCTTTCATCTCCTCCGTATAAGGGTCGAAGGTAGAAGGAAGTTTTGGCTTGCCCGACCTCTTGAACTTTCCCAAGGGGCTGCTCAAGACACAAAGAAGTCTTTCTTCATCAACTGGGACTTTGAGAAACTTCACAATCCTTTTTAGATTATCGTAAAGGTTTGTTTGTAAGTCTTCGTAGTAAACCACGTGAACTCTTTTGCTGTACTGGATGAAATTCACGGCAGTGTTGGCCCAAGTTCTTGATTTTCCAGTTACAAAAGCTGTCCATTCTGCGGGGTAAATGCAATAGAATATAATTGAAAAAAAATTCCTTAATTCTTAAGAATATCAATAGTTTGATATATGAGAGGATTGCGTGTGAAGGAAACAAAATGGCAGACTTATAGCGCCTAACAGTAAACACACTCGAAATTTGCGTACGCTGTTGTATAATAGACGGTCGAATTAAAAACCAATACGAAATAGAAAAAAAACATGCGACCTTTTTCGTTTTAACAGCTGGCATTCTGCGTTCAAATAGGCGACAAATATTGACCCTTTTCAAAGTGGTTGGAAATTAACACACCTAGTGCTCAAATTGTTACCTGACTGACGTATTTCACACGTAAACGTTTAACGTCATCGGAGGCGTCAAATGAGACGGGTATAAAGACCTTTGTGGATTGCACTCACACTGATAAAATCAATACCAGACTATAGAAATTGTGTTTCGTATTATATCTACTGAAAGCAATGGATGCTCAGTCTTGAGTGAAGACGTCACTGGCGTCACAAGACGTCACTGGCGTTCAGACGTTCCTTTCATTGAAAACATTTTAACAGGAAGACACAATGACATCATACATATTCATTGCCATCGATCTGCCTTTGGACCTCACCTGTTCCCTTTGTGTACTGAGCTTCCGGTGCAAAGCCAACATGGCCGCCGAACTTCCGGTTGTGTTCTGAGATAATGGCTTTGTAGGGATTCCTAATGATGAGAACGGCAGCTTCGAACTGTCTGACGTGTTTCTCATCGAAGCGATGTGTTTTCACTCCTATCGTATTCCCCTTTGTCCATTTCTCCCGCTCCCCCATGAACCCTGAAGTGCAAACAGTCACAAAAAAATATATATATATATATGCGATAAATATTGATCATTGGCTGACTTTCCAGGGGTTGGACATGAAGTTGAGCGATAGTACATGCACGAGGTTGACACAAAATCCATTTTAAATGCAGGATAAAGCAGCATTCGCGTCACGTGAAAACTTATGGAGTGACAATCATGATTCCAACAATGGTTAATGGAACACAATACCTTGGATCGGTCGAGTTGGTCTTTGAAAAGCGTTTGTAACCGTTTGTTATACAATGCATATGGTAAGAAAGATGTTTTAATAGTAGAATACAATGATCCACACAAACTTGCCTCGAAATTGCGTGGTTTTCCTTTTACATTGCGAACTAACACGGTCAATATCTTTCGCATCATATGCATTTCATAACAAACGGTTACAAACGTTTTTTTAAAGAGGCAACGTGTTCTATTAAGAACATACATGTTTTCCCCATCTCTGTCAAATGTAGAGGTTCTCTTCAATATTCAACAGTATTGCGGCCCTTGCAAACGCACTTGTTACATGTTATCTCGAATAACCAACATTAGTTATGAAAATAACAAGAACATGTTCTTCAAATACATACAGAATATCATAATAATTCTGAACAACTTCTGAAAATCTCTGATAATGTTAAATGAATTCGTTTCTTCATTTTATTATACAGCGAAACTTCACTCAGCACAACGTCTTGGTTAGTTTCAAACACCTTCGTCATTCTCATTTCCTTTGATGATTATCAAATCCAACTTTGAAAGATAATGAGGGGAGACACAAATAGTATCCGGTGAATCATGACGTTCACACAAGCACCATTTGTCGACTAGTGACTGATATTAACTGGTACTCATGCCAATTTAAGTACCACGCAATAGCGACACTTTAGTCTACTTGGTCCTTGTGCGAACTAAGCCATGTCGAGAGTCAATACCCACCTTGTTTAAATAGAACACCGTCATTATAAAAGCTACCCGTGTAGATACCAGTTGCCCTCTCTATAAGATAACGCACCCAAGTATTACCGGAACCAGGGAAACTTGATACTGCTACCAATGGCATGGTACCCTCAGGTTTCAGAGTAATAGTGCCATTGCAACGTGTATCTGGAATGAGAAAAGAGATTGGGACCAGTGCCAATTAATATCTAATAGCATCATGGTACCATCGTAATTCAGAGTGAGACTACAGTATTGAAAGTGATACTACAGTATTGAAAATGAGGCTACAGTATTGAAAGTGAGGCTACAGTATTGAAAGTGAGACTACAGTATTGAAAGTGAGGCTACAGTATTGAAAGTGAGGTTACAGTATTGAAAGTGAGGCTACAGTATTGAAAGTGAGGCTACAGTATTGACAGTGAGACCACAGTATTGAAAGTGAGGCTACAGTATTGAAAGTGAGGCTACAGTATTGAAAGTGAGGCTACAGTATTGAAAGTGAGGCTACAGTATTGAAAGTGAGACTACAGCATTGAAAGTGAGGCTACAGTATTGAAAGTGAGACTACAGTATTGAAAGTGAGGCTACAGTATTGAAAGTGAGGCTACAGTATTGAAAGTGAGACTACAGTATTGAAAGTGAGGCTACAGTATTGAAAGTGAGGCTACAGTATTGAAAGTGAGGCTACAGTATTGAAAGTGAGACTACAGTATTGAAAGTGAGGCTACAGTATTGAAAGTGAGACTACAGTAGTGAAAGTGAGGCTATAGTATTGAAAGTGAGGCTACAGTATTGAAAGTGAGACTACAGTATTGAAAGTGAGGCTACAGTATTGAAAGTGAGACTACAGTATTGAAAGTGAGGCTACAGTATTGAAAGTGATGCTACAGTATTGAAAGTGAGGCTACAGTATTGAAAGTGAGACTACAGTATTGATACGGTATCCAGCTTGGTAGCATTTTCGATAAAGTATCGGTAAGTGTCAATTTAAGGTAATATTGCTTACTTCAGACGTAAACATAATTATGTACCGAATATGCCAATTAAAACCCTTAAGTGCGTGGCAAGCAAAACTATCAAAACTATTCAAATTGTTAATATTTCCAACCACACCAACCAACGTTTAACTAAAACAGGTGGTGACTTTTTTACAAGCACAGGTCTCGATCTGCTTGAGTCCTTTAATTATCCAGTAATTGATTTATTTCCCTAATCAGCTAAGGTCTTAAAGGCGCGTGGCGCGGGAACACTCAATGACCTTATCCCGACGAGCAAAAGAGTTGACATTAAACCACACCTTCATCACATTTCTTTTTTAAAGTCACCTGGAAATATAATTTTTTTTCTTTCAAACATAAGAGTATATGCTTACGAACAATAAAACCATTTTTTTAGTAATTGTTTGTCACGATTTATATGTTTAAAAAATATATAAAGTTGTTTGGGGGGCTGACTCAGCCTACCCTTTTTGTGACGTCAATCGAGGCAGACTTTGCCTGCAATGCGTATAGTAAACACACGTGCAAAGTACATGTACGTCCAAGTCGTGAGTTAGTACGTTTCAAAAAGTGTTTTTCTGCATTCAGCAGCAATTTACCTAGTCGGCATTGCCGGAAAAAACGTATTACAGGCAAAGTCTGCCTCGATTGACGTCACGAACAGCGCCCACTCGGGTCGGGGTCTACTCTTAAATTTGTAAATAACATAAGAACTGATTTTTTTAAACCTTAGTTAACTGTTTATTCACATTCCACTCATCAAAACACATATATTAGTGGCAAAAGCTTTATTTTGAGAATACCACTTCCAGGTGACTTTAAGATCCTGTACAAAAGAAACCTCTGATCTGAACCCACAACCCTATTAGATTATGTGGAATGGACCATTATAGGATATCAATGAATTTGAAATTACTTAATCAGTGATTATGTGGTAGGATATATTGCACCTTCGGCCAGGTACAAGGTATTAAACGACTGCTTAAACGTCACCGAACGTTTTGTTTGAAGCTTTGCATGGTGTGGATAATTAGGAAGAAACTATAAATAAACAGTAAACTTGCGGGTACAACCATGTGTAAATCTCTTAGGGTGAGTTTTGGCTGAGAAAAGAGCCGATGGGGTCTCGACGCTTCGAACAGTATTCTCCGCTCGTCTACTCTTTCTCATGACTCTTTCTCATGTATACTCTTTCCACTGAAGACGAGCAGTGTATACTGTTAGAATCGTCGAGACCAGACCGGCTCTTTTCAGAGCCAACACTCCTACTAGGAGATGTACACATGGTTGTATAGTACCCGCAAGTTTACTATTTATTTAGTTTCTTCCTAAATGTTAAAATAAGTTGTCTATTTTGCATTACCTTCTGCCGCTGTTTGGTACAATGACATCGCACCGTCTCCTCCGCAATAATACTTGACATCACCTCTACATGGAGTGTTACAATCACCCAATGGTAGCACTTTCTGCATACGGTATTCAGGACTGAAGGCTCCACAGTGACACTCTGTTCCTGATCCTAACGCGGCCAGAGGAAACTTCTAGGAGAGACAAAGAAGAAGAAGAAGAAGAAGATTCGGATAAAGGGGATCGCATTGTCTAGTAACATCCAACCTTTCAATATCAACTTTAGCACAAAACACAATTATAGGCCTACGCGTTTATATGAGTTCGGGAATAAAGGGCAGAGAGCATGGTGGGGCGCCCTAAAGCTAGCAGCTAGCCTGCACACTGTTGAATAGACCTTCTCGCAAAAAAAAAAAACACCAAACAAACAAACAAACAAACAAAAAACATTGCGCAAGCGCCAACTGTTGAATGGGGTGCATGCTGGTCTAGCTAGCAATCAAACTTATCCCTAATTAGACCAGCATGCACCTCAGTCAAAGCAAAACGCGCGCACCCGAGTATTTCCGATAAGGCCTCTGGACGCTTTTAAAGCCATTGGACCCTTTCGGTTCAGAAAAAAAAAAAAAGTTCACAGATTTACAAATAACTTACAGGGTTTACAGAAGGCAATGGTGAAAGACTTCTCTTGAAATATTATTTCATGAAATGCTTTACTTTTTGAGAAAACAGCAAAACAATAATTCTCGTTAACGAGAATTACGGATTTATTTTAAACACATGTCATGACACGGCGAAACGCGCGGAAACAAGGGTGGGTTTTTCCGTTGTTTTCTCCCGACTCCGATGACCGATTGAGCCTAAATTTTCACAGGTTTGTTATTTGATATAGAAGTTGTGGTACACAAAGTGTGGGCCTTGGACAGCACTGTTTACTGAAAGGGTCCAATGGCTTTAAGGCACACCATCATACACCATGCCATTCATCAACTAAGACCTAAATCAGTCCCGTTATGGCGGTTTCAACTTTCCGCCGTGTTCAGTTTTCCGAATTACCAAATACGGTTACATAATACGTCATGCGACGCCTGCGCACAGCAAGCGAAAGAAGTCAATTGTTATATGCTTTACTGAGTCCCGGAGAACTGAACACGGCAGCACCGGGGGGGGGGGGGGGGGCGTACAACCTTATATAAAATGCCCCAGTAGTACGAGAATGAATTTCAAGAGGATGTCAGGGACGAGCCAGACGTATCGGACCACTGCATTCAGCGTCTGGAACTAAAAGCAAACTAGCCTATTTCATTTCAACACTCCATACTGGAGAGTTGTTGTAAACGCGTTTAGAATAAGGCTACAAATTTATTATATTTAATTGATATCTGGAAAGTGGAATGAATACAATAATAGTCAAGCATAATTAATACATTGTAATGCAACGATCATTGTAAATAAAGCCATTTTGTTAATTCATTTTTTTTACCAGCTGTGTGCCTGACCTCTTATCACCTTTTCCACTCGTGTTTTTGGTCTTTAAAAATGATACCATTTCTCTTTATAAGAGTATCGTGTTTTCCAGAGAGTAACCCTCTGCACTCCCCCCCCCCTGTTTCACATGGAAATTCAGAGATCATACCGACAATACAAGAGTCCACAAACTGAACTAGTAAACACCGATTAACTATTTTTAACTAATTAATTAAATTTAATGATAACGCTTCCCTATCTAAAATCCATCCAAAAGAAGTATACTCATTTAAGAAAAACAACCATTAAATTGTACCGGATTGTTATTAACTCCACAGATAACTCATAAGCCGATTGTCTCAGACTTAAAATTAATAGGTTACTTCCATGACTTTAATAAGGGGATAAACGTGAACTTTAAATCCTCGATCTGATCACCAATCGGCTTATCTGATTGATACATCCTCTTTCATTGCACAGGGATGTGAATTAAAGAGACAAGAAATAACCCCGGCTAATAATTCCGCCAGTCTGCATCAATATTTGATCCAGCCTCACTCCCGCGGGATTTAAGAAACCGGGACGTTGTTTACTCAGCCCTTGAAAGTAGAGGTTTCCGTCGAGGGACGTATTTCTAGAGTTGTCCCAGTCTTAAGACTACCGGTGAGAAGTTGCATGATTAAAAAGCAAGGATCAAAAGATTCCCGGTAGGTTTGAAGCCCCGAGATTTGATGGAATGATGGACAAAAAGGAAAGGACATTTCATAAGAAATCTGGAAGCTTCTGAAAGGATGTTATCTCGTCTGAGTACTGCGGCTTTCTCTATTCATCAATTGATGGTGTGCCTAATGGGATGGAGCATTCTTTTACATCATCAACAAAGTACACCACGCTTAAAGATTCAAAATGAATCTAGTCCCAAAGTAACTGATGTAATTTAATTTACTCATCATTCACAAAGAGTTGAGCATTGAAGATTTTAGGGTCAACTTCCTAGCCGAGGTCGTAATCAAGAATTAAGATGAAAATGGGATTTGAAAGTGTTCATTGGAACAATTGCGAAATGCTATTAACAATGGATTCTATCATTTGAGTTTGTTTACATCACTGGCATTTATTAATGTACGAGTTACTGATCAATTTCTCTATTGAGTTTCTACATGGGACTTTCAATCAGAATGAAAATAAACTGCAATACCGATTGTCATAAATTATACATGCCGTCGAGTTGAAAGCATTTCTCCACCTTTCAATGCATTTATTTATTTATTTAGGGGTAGAAGGTCAATGTCTCGAGAGGAAAACGACGCGAAAGACTTAAAATGAGACATGCATTTAAAATTAATTAAATTTGATAACCAATAAGCACTCTGGTTATACTAGGCAGATAGAACGAGCGAAAATTGGTATTGGAAATATTATTTAAACTTGTTTAAAATGTGTGTTTATCATTTGATAAGGGAATAATAGGGTTGCTACTATAGTTCTTTTACGGTCGTTTAAAACAGGCATGGTCGATTGCCGTGTGATATAAAGGCGTGAAGGCCGAGGGCGAGGGCCTTTATCACACGGCAATTCGACCATGCAAGGTTTCAAAACGACCGTGAAAGAACTAGTAGCTACCCTAGGCCTATCATTCCCATTCATAAATACCTTTTGGTTAAAAGGCGCAATAAAGAAACTCTGTAAAACTTATCAGTTTACGAGTGCTTGAGCTCTGTATGTTTCCACCTCCATGTATCCCTATATATAGGACTCTTTCTCTGTACACAGGAACAGAGTCCTAACTATTGAGGCCCGTTTCTGGGGCGGAAAAATTTCACAGCTTCATAACTTAAACCTTACCTGCAACAAGCCACTAATTTCAACAGATTCACATTCCATGGCGGCATACATTTTCTGCGGTGGGTTTTGGTCCTCATATTTTCCTCACAAATCCGTAATTTTTGTGAAATAGTGCAGCTTCCAACGTTAAAAAATGCCCGTTTCGATCGTTTTCTCACAGTGTTGTCTGTTGTCGTGCGTACGCGTATACATTCGCGTGCAAGACGCACGATGCAAGCTTAGACGCATGAATTCTTGGTCACCGTATCTTGACTGCACAGCGTTAACAACACAATTGAAAATTTGCGCGTCGTGCGTCTTGCGTACACACGGCAGACTGTGAGAGTACGAACAAAAATAGGAATTCCTTAACGTTGGGAGCTGCATTATTTCATGAAAATGACGAATTTGTGAAGAATATAGGACGATCAAAACCCACCGCAGAAAAACATATGCTGCCATGGAATGTGAAACTGTTGAAATCTTTTTTCTCGTAATTATCGATCAAGAAATTTTGCCAAAATCTCATGTTTTTTAAAAACTTCCTTATTTTCTACCGTCGATGGCGTGCGGCAAATATAATACTTTCACGTCATTTTTGTGAGGGATGTAACTTTGTTATCCATGTTGCAACAAAGTGGTTGTACAAAACGGAGCTTCCGACAACGTGTGTGAATCTTGTTGGCGAGTCTTTTTAAAAAGCTCCCGAAACGACATTTAAAGTGATTGATGCTTGTCCAATAGTTAGAACCTGCTTAGTGAACTCATTTCCCCATTTGAGTTGAACGCATAGATTTTAGTAACACTACACCTTACAACCCTCAAGTCACACGTTTTAATTGTAAATCCTTTAAAACTTTAATTACCTTTTCCGAACATGTAGCGATGCATGACGTAATGGTCATTTTGTCATCAAAGGTGACGAAACCATCCGGGAATATGGACTGTTTCCACGGCGTGATGGGCCGCGGAAGACAAGCTCTGAAATCATCCGCTAGTCCGGTGTCTAATGCTGCAACTTGCTGGGCTGTTATCAAAAACAGATGAAAGACATAACGAACAATTTATAATTTGAAGGTAAAACAAAAATGAAAGAGAGAGAGAGACAGATAAAGATTTTCGTTTAATTTGAATTACAAGATAGACATTGATGGACAAGACTGTCATGATGGTTGCAGCGCCCTCTGTTGTTTAAACACTTAACAAAACAAGTGCATTCTTAGCATCAACATCATGTAACATTGCTTTATTGATTACTAAATGAGCAACCATGATAGTTACCATATATGACAGGAAGCATTAATTAAACTGACGGTACAATGAAGCGCATGTTGCTGCTCAAGTTCATTGCGTTTTGGCGGTCGAAACCAATAATTGTTTAGGTCATAACCAATGGCCACTTTTATAATAATATAAACAATTGGTTACGACCCCGAAACAACCCAAGTTTGAATTCAACCAGAATGTATGGTGTATGAGCAGAACCATATCCTAGCTAGAGTGAAGTAATGAATAGTCTGTTTTACTAGCCTAAGCGTCGGCTTTGCAAGCCTAAGTCATAAGAGTGGTCGGCTTTACAAGCCTAAGCACTAGCTAGGATGAAGTGAAGGAATAGGAGGGTGTCGGCTTTACAAGCCTAAGCGTCGGCTTTGCAAGCCTAAGTCATAGGAGTGGTCGGCTTTACAAGCCTAAGCGTCGGCTTTGCAAGCCTAAGTCTAAGGAAGGATTCGGCTGGGTGAAGTGAAGGAATAGGAGGGAGTCGGCTTTACAAGCCTAAGCGTCGGCTTTGCAAGCCTAAGTCATAGGAGTGGTCGGCTTTACAAGCCTAAGCACTAGCTAGGATGAAGTGAAGGAATAGGAGGGTGTCGGCTTTACAAGCCTAAGCGTCGGCTTTGCAAGCCTAAGTCATAGGAGTGGTCGGCTTTATAAGCCTAAGCACTAACTAGGATGAAGTGAAGGAATAGGAGGGTGTCGGCTTTACAAGCCTAAGCGTCGGCCTTGCAAGCCTAAGTCTAAGGAAGGATTCGGCTGGGTGAAGTGAAGGAATAGGAGGGAGTCGGCTTTACAAGCCTAAGCGTCGGCTTTGCAAGCCAAATCACTAACTGGGTGAAGTGGGGAGGGGTCCCCTTTCATATCCCATTTGACAGTCACGTGACAATAGTTCATGGTCTCTGATATATTGATGCATATTTAAGGTTGAAACTGTCAGAGAGTACATAGCAGCCTGCCCCTACAGCAACCAGAAAGTGATTTATGCGTCGTTCCTCTATTTATTGGGAGTCAAATGTGGCATACGGAACATTCTCATTGAATTAATGAGGGAGCTGTGCTTGAAACGAGACCAGGCAATTGATTTTGAGGTTATGTGCCCATGTGTCCTCATTGTTTTATTACTTATTTATTAATACAAAATTTTAACCACCAACAACAACAACAACAACATGAATATTCTAACATGAGCCTATATCACTGCCGAATTGCTTTACAAAAGTATTTTACAAATTTCAAGAAGTAATTTTATTACGTGTATATCTCATCGCACGGTATTCAATTCTTCTGTCACACATAACGCTGAAAGAAAGTCGGAGCTGAATACATCGTTAGCGAACAATTGCATTGAATTCGCTGCATTCTGCTATTCATCGTCAACATGAAACGACCATAAAATGATTGTTGTTTGTTTAGAATTTATTCAAATCAAGGTCAGGCTGAAATTTGATGAAAAAAGGTCTGGCCCTTTCCGTATGATAAGAATCTATATTCGTTATTGATAGTGCACCCAGGAGACATGTTAAAGATGGCGACGGCATAGTTTGAGTCTATGAGATATTTCCTGTGCATCTTGGTAGCGAATCAATACACGCCTGAAGGGAATTACGGCTGGGTCTCATTCAGCGTCATTTCAATGTTTTTAGTTATTTATTCGATCTATCCCTGCCATTGATTTTGTAATCATAGAGGCATTTTGCAGCGGAAGTTAGCCGTGTTGGATGACAGCACGGACCATACAGCAATACATGCAAATTCACGCTAGAAATCATCCTGTCGCAGCTCACTGGCTTTAAACGTGAATATAAATAGGTCATGTTTATATATGACTACTTTTTATACTGATATGGTAAATAAGGCACCACTGTGGTCATGTTTGGAAAGTTGCTGCTTCTAGTATAATAAGCTTCCTCTCTTTAAACCAATAATAATTTGCAGTACTGAAGCTTCTATCCAATGTAATTATATTTGAATCAAGATAAGGCACCGCAAAGCTGATGTTCCTGTTAACTTTCGTCTGACCTAAGCCATGATGTTATCACGTAGTCTTGTGACATTGTTTCTGAATCTGTGAGCAACTCATGATGTTTCCTTATCTCACACCTTCCAACCAGTGGGATGGGGCTCATGTTTGAATCCGTTTGATCCGGGAACCATCAATCAAGGAACCGGAACTAACCAGTCTAATCCAATCAAGGGTACAATCTTTGATCCGGATCCAACTCGATCTCGTAAAAATTCTAATTAGTAGATTTCAAAAGTGAAGGGGCCATTATCTGCTCGTTAATTAACAACACGATGTAACTATCGCCATTAAGAGCAAGCTAGACAGTGCAGTGACTTCCAACTTAACTACTATATTGTGAGGTAACAAAGAAACACATGGACAAAGGGCCAATTTACTCAAGGTCGCCTAGAGGTGAAAAATCAACATTAGTTATTTAATGGCAATACTAAAAATTACTCAAATGAAAGTGGTTTGATAATAATTGATGAACGAGTGGGCGGATCTTGTTAGCCCCGCCCCATCTACTGTCCTTCGCTAGTCTAATTGTATGGACAATATTGGTTTGCTTGGAACATGAAGAAAGGGTGACTTTGGGCCAGTTATTTCACTGTCATTTAACACTACATTATTTCCACACAGCTACTTAGACTCGGGCTGGATTGGGACGGGGGGGTCCCAGTTTTTAGATTAGATGTCTAGTATGGACCATGTGACCTTTGTTTACAATAATGTGCTTTTCTACCAGGCAAGCAGGAAGTCAAGGCTTTGTCTTTTTTTTTAATACGTGGTGTCACAGGTTACATTGTCTATACTCCATCCATCAAGGAAACTATTGCAGATAAATATTATTACTATACCTCATGCATATTCATGACCGAGAGTCGAGTTCTTACTGGTCCATTCATCATACGCCTCTCTTAATACTTATGCATGACGTCATTTCTTACCCAAGATGAGGCTATGGGCGCACTTCCCCCATCACACTTGCAGTGGCTGCGCCCATCGCCTCGTTTCGAGTAAGCATTGTGACGTACCTCATGCATAAAATAATATTAAGAGAGGCGTATCACATGCAAGGTGCCATTTTTGCTATTTACCAAGCGCGCACGCGCGCACGCGAGTATTAACGCACAAGGTAAATGCGCATAACAAGTAAAATAGCGCCCGGGTAGCCCAGCGCTATTTTCTACTTGTCATGCGCATTATCATTGTGCGACTGGTCAACCCGGGCGCAACCTCGCTACCATGGGCAGCGCGCCGTATCACCCGCTAGCTCTGCGTACGTCTGAACATAGATAACGAATAGAATAACTAGATCGGCCGCACGTACATACGCGGGTTCTGGCATGGGGGCCGCCATTGCCTATCTCCCGTTAGTCTGGTTCCCAGACCCAAAAATCTCCGACTAGGCTCTGTCGAATTTAGGGTCCGGTATCACCCAAAATCACGTGACCAAAAAGGAGGAATTCCTCCTCTTTCGAAGTTATCCGAAATGTTCCGAACGTGTTGTCGTCAACATTCGGACAGTATCGTTGATGTTCGGTACGGACTCGTTGTTATTCCAGTGATTGGAAATGCAGGCGTTGTGCGTAAATAAAGCGTTTGCAAAGCGATGCGACAAGTTCAAAATATATAAACCTGGGAAATCGCTCCGGGATCTGGTAAGTTTTTGTCCTTTTTCTTCAAAAATGTTTTTTTAAAGGTGTTTTGACTTGAGTGTTCATTAGACATTGATTGATGATTAAGTTTCATGATTTTTAAAAAGTGGTAAAAATGGGGCAAAATCTGGTGACTAGCTGTCGAAATTATACGTGTTGAACCAGATTGTCATATTGACGATCAAAATAATCTCGTAACCCTCCGGCCTGGCGGCCGTTGGGAGGAGGGTTACGTTATCGCAACTAGTAGTACGTGCAGACATGGTTTCCCTGGAGATGACCCCGACCCTGACAAGTTGCGTCATGCTCTATTTTTAACCGTGGGTGATACCTGACCTAAGATTTTTAACAAGAGACTAGACGTCAAGGAATCTTTGGTCAGGGAACCAGACTAATCTCCCGTGTACATTTTCTGTGCGTTGCCGTCAGCACGTGACTTTTTGCCGTCAGCACGTGACATTTAGCGCGTCAAAGGCCTATCTCCCGTATTCATTTTTGCGTGTCGCCTTTCGGACGTGAAGTTTTTACCATGGCGAACATGGCGAACACAAACTTTTTCTCACAGGCAATGGCGCGTATGTACGCGCGGCCAGTTTAGTTATTTTAATTATATATCTATACGCCTTTCTTAATATTTATGCATGACGTCAAAATTCTTACCCAAAATGAGGCTATGGGCGCACGTCCCCCATCACTTGTAGTGGCTGCGCCCATGGCCTCATTTTGAGTTAGCATTGTGACGTACCTCATGCATAAATATTAAGAGAGGCGTATACGCAAGACTTGTCTGGCGCCCTGACTTCTCACGATCGACAAGCGGAGAATCATGAACACGCACGAACATCGCTCTAGCGACATCCAACAGAACAAATTTATCGTGGTGCATTTTATTTTACAGTCGTAATTTTCCCTTGCTCCAAACAACTGAATATGTACGAAATACAGTAAAATAAATATAATATACACATAATGAATGTTTATGAGTGCAATGGTGCGAATATGTTCATGAGTTGAAAGATGGAATGTTCTATTCAACGAGGCGGAGCCGAGTTGAATGGAACATTCCAGCTTTCAACGAATGAACATATTCGCACCATTGCACGAATGAAAAACATTCATTATTTGTTTTATATAACATCCAAGTAGAACTTTGTCATTTTGATTGAAAGAAACAACTTTCAAAACAAACAATTTCAACTGTAGAAGCCGAATGCTAGTAATTTTACTATGCCTTCTTGCAGTAACACCTGCTGCGTTACCAAAGACACGCGCACGCAGTGATGTTTTTACTCAGCTTTTTCGTTCCATCCGAAAAGTACCATTGCACGCTGGCAGCGTGCCAGCGTGCAATGGTACTTTTCGGATGGAACGAAAAAGCACGGCGAGTGACTCAGCGTGCAATGGTACTTTTATTTGCTATCACGTGACGGACAATCCTCCAATCAAATGGCAAGGATCTGCTTGGGTGTTATATAACATGGTTTATTCCGGATGATTAGTCGATGTAAGCTCCCCCCTCGGTATTGGCTCGGGGAGCTAATATGGACTAGTCACCCTCAAACCATGTTATATTTGTATAGTACGTCACTGCACTGTTTCCTGGTACTTTGACATAAAAGCATCGTTCAAATTCATGGCCTTACCTCAAGGCGTTCCTCATTTATGACTAGAGTTGACTGGCGACGCATTAAAGACCAGACTACATCATGAATCATTCCGTACAATAGACGCATCCTCGCATCGTTAAATGAGCTTTTTAAATTGAACAATCCAGACGAGGTTTTTATTTAAGTTAAATGCCATTAGTGTACAAGGGTTCAATGACGAGTGCTGTGTTCTTGGTAGTCGACTTTAAAGAGGCTGCATTTGGTCATGACTGTTGGTGATTAAGATTGGTTTAAAGGGTAGCATGGGGCTCGTCTTTGTTTGAAGGGGAACATGGGGCTCGTCTTGGTTTGAAGGGGAACATGAGGCTCGTCTTGGTTTGAAGGGGAGCATGGGGCTCGTCTTGGTTTGAAGGGGAGCATGGGGCTCGTATTGGTTTGAAGGGGAACATGGGGCTCGTCTTGGTTTGAAGGGGAACATGGGGCTCGTCTTGGTTTGAAGGGGAACATGGGGCTCGTCTTGGTTTGAAGGGGAACATGGGGCTCGTCTTGGTTTGAAGGGAAACATGGGCTCGTCTTGGTTTGAAGGGAAACATGGGCTCGTCTTGGTTTGAAGGGGAGCATGGGGCTCGTATTGGTTTGAAGGGGAACATGGGGCTCGTCTTGGTTTGAAGGGGAACATGGAGCTCGTCTTGGTTTGAAGGGGAACATGGGGCTCGTCTTGGTTTGAAGGGGAGTATGGGGCTCGTCTTGGTTTGAAGGGGAGCATGGGGCTCGTCTTGATTTGAAGGGGAACATGGGCTCGTCTTGGTTTGAAGGGGAGCATGGGGCTTGTCTTGGTTTAAAGGGGAGCATGGGGCTCGTCTTGGTTTGAAGGGGAGCATGGGCTCGTCTTGGTTTGAAGGGGAGCATGGGGCTCGTCTTGGTTTGAAGGGAAACATGGGGCTCGTCTTGGTTTGAAGGGGAACATGGGGCTCGTCTTGGTTTGAGGGGGAACATGGGGCTCGTCTTGGTTTGAAGGGGAACATGGGGCTCGTCTTGGTTTGAAGGGTAGCATGGGGCTCGTCTTGGTTTGAAGGGGAGCATGGGCCTCCTCTTGGTTTGAAGGGGGAGCATGGGGCTCGTCTTGGTTTGAAGGGGAGCATGGGCTCGTCTTAGTTTGAAGGTGAACATTGGCTCGTCTTTGTTTGAAGGGGAGCATGGGGCTCGTCTTGGTTTGAAGGGTAGCATGGGGCTCGTCTTGGTTTGAAGGGGAGCATGGGGCTCGTCTTGGTTTGAAGGGGAGCATGGGCTCGTCTTGGTTTGAAGGGGAAAATGGGGCTCGTCTTGGTTTGAAGGGGAGCATGGGCTCGTCTTGGTTTGAAGGGGAACATGGGGCTCGTCTTGGTTTGAAGGGGAGCATGGGGCTCGTCTTGGTTTGAAGGGGAGCATGGGGCTCGTCTTGGTTTGAAGGGGAGCATGGGCTCTTCTTGGTTTGAAGGGGAGCACGGGGCTCGTCTTGGTTTGAAGGGGAACATAGGGCTCGTCTTGGTTTGAAGGGGAACATGGGCTCGTCTTGGTTTAAAGGGGAACATGGGACTCGTCTTGTCGCGATGGTTAATCAGGTCGACAACAAAATGAACAATACTAGGATCTCCATGGAACAGCCAAACCAATAATTTACCGAGTCTCAAATTATTGCAATGTTTCCCTTGTGGTGTATTATATGATAAATATATATAGGCCTAAATAATGGCCTGACGTTTCAAGCCCAGTAAAATCTATCTGGGAGGCTGAATGGGTTTGAGGTTAGTGACTTTGCCTCTATAGAGGTATCAAAAGTGATATCCGTAATCAGAGCCTTTTACTGTTTTGCTATCGTTTTGCTACCATCGTCGACATAATAAATATGACATTGTACATAAATAGCGGCTTTGGCTAGGACTAGATCTGCCTAAAGCTAAAACAATAAGCCACACCCATAGCCGTATATAGTGTCTAATATCTACAGAATCTAATGATTTCTATAAATCTAATACAGAGAATCCAGAAAGCAAGCTCAATCTAGCTCTATGGTTTTAGCTTGGTTTACATGACGTGAATAGAGATGGCTAATCCAGATGGTATTCTAGCATTGGCCTCGAGGCGACACGCTTCAAACATAGCAGTTTAATATAATAATGATCATCCAGTAAGTATGATGTCAATTATTGAGCAAATATTGCAAAGGTTGGACCCAAAAATAATGGCTCACACAAAATCACGCAATCATTTTGGTTTTACCGATATTCACCGACGTGTGTTAGCACAGAATATTTAGTACTTTCCCAAACTCTGTGGAAAACATCATAGGCATATTACTCGGGTGGGATTTGAACCCCTGACCCTTGCCATTCAAGCAGTGTCTTACCAACTAGACCACCGAGATTGCCCGGTAGCTCGAAGCAGTTCGAATCATGTATGTTAGCAGCAGGTATCGCAACGATTTAAGGTATTAGAATATAACAATTTTGATACGAATTGTATCAGAAATCTGATAACTTGAAAAGAGAAGCATTTTCTTGATGGTTACTTTCTCATTTTGAAGTAACTTGTTTCAAAAGATCAAAAGAGTTTAGTTCTAAACAGTTCTATAATGAAGATTCGAACGGTATATTGATTACATCAACTATACTGTAGGCAATAAGCTAGTTTGATATGGTGGACGCATTCATGTGACACGATTGGGTTTGAGTAAATTTGTCTGTAGTCACCCAAACCAAACAGTGCACTCCTATAGTGGCCACCATACTACAAAAGGCCAATGGACAGTCCGTAGTGTAGTCATGACATGCACCTTTAAGATGCATGGCTGAAGCCACACCCGACTGAAGATCTCTATTGCGGAAGTAATGATGATTCATTATCAGTGACAAAGCAGAACAGACAATTTCATAAGATTCGAATTTAGACACGGAAGACTGTGAAGTTGGTGGTTTGAATTACACTCCTTCCTCAATTTTAAATTAGGTTAAAACAAAGTTTCTGAGAAACAATATTCTTATAAACAAGTCAACGCACACAGTAGGTGGGTCCAATCGTCACTGGTTGTAGATACTGGTGTTTCGCACAACGTAGTGAACACATTAAATTAATAGTTGTTATTAGCAAAATTGTTGTTGCAAAAGATAGTTCATGGTCTGTCAAAGACTACATTTATACTATAGCTACTCTCAGTTGATAAGCAGTTTGCACAACATTTTCTCAGAGTATTTATATAATAACTGTAATGGGGACTCGTATAAATATGCCATGTCACAAAGTGAAAATTACTGGCGCACAAATGATCCCTTTTAAAACAAAACAGAGAAGACACACCAACGTGCAGAAGGTGATACATCTTATTGAAAGAGATGGGTTTTGAGTTCATTCTTGAATGTCGTGAGGGAGGAAGCCATATTTCTCAGTTGGGGAGGGACAGGCACGACCGAGAGAAAGATCGGTTTCCCTATAAAGTGAAAACTAGGAGAAAGAATTTGTAATTTCGATTGTAGTTGGTAGTTAATACGCATTACTAAAAATAGCAAATAAACCTCTTTGTAAGGGTCTCGTTGTATAGAGCCTAGGGACCCATCATTACCATTATTCAATATTAATAAGATCTATTCAAGCTTCTGCATGGGTCTGTGACATTTTGCTCTTAATTAAAAATCGATCAAAGACAACAGAGGTAAAGAGTACAGACCCATTGGTCTCCGTAGGAAGCCATGTTGCCACTATCATACACAGGCTCCATGTTCATAGAAACAATGTCTCGTGTTTTCCACTGAACACAATCTGCAATTATGTAGAATGTTGTTTTATGAAAGGAGATATTTATATGTAGGTTCTAATCTTGATACCCTACATGATTTCAACAGAAGAATGGAATAGATTAAATTAACCAGTAGCTGATTTGAAAACGGACGTTTCATTTCAGTTCCATTCAAATGTATTGTCTCTTTACGAAATGTGACTTTTTGTAAACAAACATATAACGTCAAAAGAATGCCACAAACATTTTTTTTAAATAATATTATATTCCAGACTGAACTGATTGGTGCAACTCCACTCACGTCAAATAATATATTTTAATATTTCTGGAGCCGAATATAGCAGCCTTGTGTCATGGTTCAGCCTGTATCTCGCCCGCAGAGAAACGCCAGCGAGTCAGCAGTGAATCGCTAGACCATTAACCCGTCTTCTAAGCACGTCCGCATCGGAGACAAGAATTAAGAACAGGAGAAGACAAGAAATCAGTGGAGACGATCAGAATGGTGAATGACGATGATAATGACCGGGGTGATCGAAGCTTGTGTGTGACCAGCGACACGTGACCTGTTTGCCACGGTGCGTGAGTAGGATTCTAAAAAACAAGTAATGCACCATGTGTCTGTATAGGAATGATTTAAAAGCTTTGGACACCTTTGATAAAGACAAATATTCTCATTTGGTGTATCCCAACATGTGCAGAAAACAACAAATCAGTAAAAACATTTGAGCTTAATTGGTGATCGAATTTGCTACAGAACAATGAAAGAAAAACACAGTTGGTGCATTACTTTGTGTGCTTTCAGATAAATAAATAAAAGGCTTCAGCTGAGCTGATATCTCAAGTTAGAAATTACCTCTTTCTCAAAAACTACGTCACTTCAAAGGGAGCCGTTTATCACTGATAGTAAAAACATTGAATGTTTTACACTATCAACAGGTCTCCATTGCTCGTTACTAAGTAAGTAGTTAAGCTAACAATTATAAAGTCCATTGCCTTTAATGCTATCATGTGCAACTTGGTTACCCTGAACACGATGCTGGGAGCTACCAAGCGCGCAATGACCCTCATTCATAAGACGGTACTCCTCACTGAAATTAATTCAGTACAAGACGTGTCTGTAATCTTCAAAGGATATATTCATGTTCCTGTAACTAGCTCTCATTTTTCATGCTTAAAATTCCACGGCCCCGTAATATAAAGGACTTAGGCTTTTACGCGTGATTCTGATGACGCAAACATGTACGCAGTTCGCGATAAAGAAGAACTCTTCTCCAATAAAACGAGTGCTGGTAGAATTCAGGGATATAACAAGCCGTAGAGCACGTTTACATTGAAGCCATTAGTCTAGTTCATAACAAGAATCGCATGCAACCTTAAATAGGTAAACGTCTTTGTATAGTGGAAGAAAAAAAAATCATGGAAGAGAATTCACACATTCTTTAGATCGTGATGATGGACTTTTACTAAAGCCACCAACAGTATCCATGGAACTGTACTCATGAGAGATTTTAAATAAGAAACTACAACAGCTTTATAACTTGTAAATCTTATATGGATATTAGAACTTGTTATAATCTTAAGAAGAAACTATAAATAAATAGTAAACTTGCGGGTACAACCATGTGTAAATCTCTTTTGGGGGGAGTGTTGGCTGAGAAAAGAGCCAGTGTGGTCTCGACGTTTCGACCAGTATACTCTGCTCGTCTTCAGGGACGCCACTTAATGCCCAAGCAGTGTATAGCAACTACGTCGCTTTTCCATAAAGCAGCCGCTCTCATTATATCACAAGCCCCAACGTAAAACCTTTTCCCAAAGGCACTGGACATGTTTGGTAAATATACATATGCATCAGATAACAAATCTGTGAAAATTTGGGCTCAATTATTGGTCATCGAAGTTGCACGAGAATTATAAAAGAACAAAACACCCGGCTTGTTGAAAGATTAGTGTGCTTTCATTAGAGGCATATATAAAAAGTTGTATTATTTTAGTGAGAAATAACCTCTTTCTAAGAAAACATTAAGAGGGAGTCGTTTCTCACAATGTTTTAAAGTATCAGCAGCTCTCCATTACTCGATACCAAGTAAGTTTTTACGTTAAACAATTATTTCGAGTGATGTTTAATAGTATCCAGTGCCTTTAATAGTTTACATCTTAAGCTAAATAAAGAAAACAAGCCAAGTTGAGCACAGTTTTCCAGACAGACGTCAAGCACTGATCCCTCTGCGTCAGCCAAGCATATAGTCTCTTCTTTTCATAGCTTCCCATTCTGTTGTCCCTAAACAGAGCTCCCATTTTGTCAGTTATTAAATTATAATGCAAACAGCCACCTGCCGTTGAGGTCATGTTTTATGCGGCCAGAGCAAAGGGACATCATTTTAATGACATTGCTGGCTAGTTCCCAAGACAAGAACACAAGGACATGCATATAGAGACACGGGTGATAGCACTATCTCTGCTGAAGTATTAATTATTCACTGAAACTAAATGTAACGCCCTCTGGGGCCACGGGTTGCAAACGGCTAACCCTTGAAAGGGGCAGAAAGTCACGTGCTCTTCCAATTAAAAACAGGGAAGGCTACTCATGTAGTCTACGCCAAACTGTGGGGGATTTCATGTTATATTCAAGACAAACCTGACGTAGCTAATTTACTCTTTCTATGGTGAACTATTTTATATCTATTTTATTTTTAAGTAAATTTTGTTGCTCAGAAACATAAATTACCCGCCAAAATGGCAAGTAGGCCAACTGGACGATACTATAAATAACACACCCAGGCCAAGGGTAGCGAGGCATGTTCTCATCGGTAAAGGCACCCGTTGAGGTTTTAAGGGCACAGGCAACGACAATGGGGCATGAAGGCAGACCTTCACACTTCATAAACCCGTTTGAGTAAACTCGGTGACGGGAATTTGGATGGTTGGCTATCTACTGACCGATGGAGATGGTTGAGTGTCAATTAGTGACTGGCTGGTTATGTAAAACTACTAACATGGTGAAAGAAACATTTACCGTCTTTCAACCTCGCATCCGACATCAAGGTAAACCCAATATCTTTTTGCAAAACCGGCGAAATGGCATGAAGCTTCGTCGATTCCTACTTGTTTCTTTCTTCAAAGTAAACCAGCACAGGACCCCTTCTTATCTCGACATCATTGGTATGAACCATGACCGTATTATGCTAAACACATGGATACCTCCTTAAAATGACACACCGCCGTAGCATTAAGTGTCTTCTTCAGTAGTGTGCGACGTATGCTATCGATTTGGTGCAATATATCAGCGTCGCATACTCTCAAATCCTCATAGACACATTCTATATCATAATGTATTCATAAGTAGATAGCAAAATCATTAAATACACATTACTATAATACATACATTATTATAATCATATACATTATACCTACAATGCATTATGGTCCGGCAATCCACCCTTTCATTCTGACCATCTTTTGTCCTCACCGCTTTACTTCTATTCGTTCCCAACCACCAATTGTATATAAGTTAGTAACTTTGATTGGCTATAGTTTTCCCGCTTTTTCTGGATGCATTCCCTTACCCATAGCCCCTGTTTTTTGTTCTGTTTTTTCTTCTTTTTAATGAGTATGCATTTTGTCTGTGAGTGGGTTTTGGAAGTTTGCATGGTGGAAGTACGATATGGAAAGGTTTGCGGTAACACGGTAATGACTATCTCTATTGAGTTGGGGTAGTTCTGAAAAGAACCGATGGTTTCAACACATGGTGTTACTGCAAACCTTTCTATTTTTGTTTGCAATTGTTTATGCCTATCTGAATAAGGTCCGGTTTTGATCCAAAGCTATAAGGACATCTATACCCTACTCATTTGATATAGCTGTGTGTATATACAAACATAATTTTATCAAATGAAATCGTCTTTTATCACAATTCACAGTGCCGGATACATTTCTGTAGAGCTATTATACAATAAATTCAGAATAATAGCTAATCAAACTTTGGCATATCTCTATTCTGGACAGACTGTTTCGTACCCAAAAGGCTCTCATCAGAAGAATGACGAATGGCGATGACTTCTGCTAATGAGTGCCTTATTGTAAGAAACTGTCTGCCCTGAAAAGAGATATGCCAAAGTTTGATTAGCTCTTATTCTTGCTTTAAAGCTGTACAGCTTAATTTATTCACCACCACATACTAGTATCTGCATTAACATATTCATTATCCTTGTAAAGCATTCATGGGCATGAACACAATAATAAGCAGTACTCATCCCTATCACCATTGACTACGTCATTCCAAAAACATGAGAAAACTTACTCGATTTGACTTTGTGATACCGGGGTATATTGTCTTTGCAGATCAGCTATTCATTACGGTCAACGAGAGCAACTCTTTGAGGGATTATTAGCATCAGTAATTCCATTGTAGATGGGGCTTTTAATAATACCAGCATATTATCTTGGTAGTTAAACAAAGTGATGCAAAACGTATAATAAAAAAGTGAACAAACAATAAAATGTGTTTAATAAAAAAAAAAACAGGTGCTCCTATGTTATGCACGGTCACCTACTGAAAAATAAATAATAAATGCACGTTTTCCAGGTCGTTTTATAAATGGGAACCGGTTCCGCATGTTATAAGAACGACTCTTACGTTTAGTTGAATAATGCTTTAAATATTGACATGCCTCGAAGTAATTGAATTGTATGGTTAAATGTATGGTTTTTGCCGAAATGGATCGGGAGAGTGTAAACTAATCACAAAATTGAGAAACAGTTTGATAAATGTGCCACAAACCAACGCTTCAACTGACTTTTAAATGAAATTGAAACTCGTCTGTTAAAGCCATTATACACTTTCGGTAAACAGTATTGTCCAAGTCCCACTCTTCGTGTATCACAACTAATATATAAAATAACAAACCTGTGAAAATTTAGGCTCAATCGGTCATCAAAGTCGGGAGAAAATAACGGGAAAACCCACTCTTGTTTCCGCGCGTTTCGCCGTGTCATGACAAGTGTTTAAAATAAATCCGTAATTCTCGCTATCGAGAATTGATATTGTTTTAATGTTTTCTCAAAAAGTAAAGCATTTCAAGGAACAATATTTCAAGGGAAGTCTTTCACCATTACCTTCTGTAAACCCTGTAAATTATTTGTAAATCTGTGAACTTTTTTTTTCCTGTACCGAAAGTGTATAATGGCTTTAATGACTACAGTGAACTTAATCTTTTAAAGTTCATAACGGAAATGTTTCATTCATCACACGTGTCGAATAAAGCAAGTGCCCATGCTGATGCCATTTACCTATCACCGGTGCACCTGCAACGAACTAAACCTTGCGAAATCTGGTAACCAGACCCCACACAGCAACAGACAGACGCAATTAGTCAGTTTATAAGCCACTACACGTTTGGGACCTCCAATAATACAGTACATATCAGATGTCTTTTCATTTTTTGTTCGCTGGAAGCGGACGTGTGAGTTCGCGAAGTGGCACGCTCGTTCGCACCTAATGGAAGGCGTGAATACCTATTGAGTTTAATCCCATGTGGATATCATCTTCATTCATATGGTGTGACGTGGTTTTCACAGTCAGGTAGAACGATGAAAGGACGAGTTAACCATTGGTTAACTCGCCATTCGGTAACTCTCTGGCGAGTTCCGTCTGTTTAATAACGCTCCTATGAACTTTATTGAATTACACTGTGCTCATTAAAGCTGAAAACTTAAATCAAAACCGCTTGAATTCCCTGGGGATGATGCAGTTATGATGAGATGGCTCTATTTTAATATCAGATGGGCCTGCTGGATTTATCAAGAGGGGAAAACCCAAAGGTTCTACAAAATGAAGCCGGTTAAAAACTAAAGATTAAAAACAAGAAGATTCAAAAATCTATTTTTAAATTCAGATCTCCATGGTGGATCTAGGACAAAGATCACAAAATGAATCTTCAATCTTCAACGGTGGAATCCTTATTCAGCTATATATAGCTTTACTAGGATGATGCAGAGTGACAACACAGGCAAATTGCGTAAAAAAATAAAAGGTGAAGTAAAGGTGGCCACAAGACAAAAAGACTGACAACAATAGACGATAAACTTAGAATGCGTATAAAGATTGAAAAAAGGAGGTTTAAAAATCTTCTTTAATATCAGATGGACGTGCTGGACATAGGAAAAGCCCAAAGGTTCCACAAACTGAACTCATATGGCGGGGAAAAACCTAACGAAATCAAAATAAGATAATGCAGAAATCCAACCAATGTCTTCCCTCATAAGACAACAGGCCTAACTTTAAGGAGTTGGAAGTCCAATGAATTTATTTAAGTGTCCGGCAGAGCTGAGGAGTTGAAAACACCCAAGACCTTGAAACCACATCTCCAAGCTGCTCCTTGAGGAAATACACAAAGTCTTAAAAGATTAGAGACATGTCCGTTATTGATGAAACCTTATCCCTCACTGACTTCGCATGACAGTCTTAAAGTATTGAATACCACTGCAGTTTGCAAGAAGAGAATTTTCAAACCGGATGGTTATAAAAAAAAACTTCTTAAAACCCTGAAGAACTTCTTTGAAACGTGTACTCGTGAATGCGATTATTCCGGTTTAATTTATCCTGCATCGCAAGATCAAATTAATCGCGTTTTGTATCGATATTTATAGAGAAAAAAACAAGCAGAGTGGTGTATAAACATTTCTATAAAAAAATACGAACATTTAGAGAAATCAGTCGTTGAAGATATATTTTCAGAAGCCACCTACTCTGTTACAACTCAACTAAACTCAGCCAAATAGGATGCCCGTGCCTCCTAACTGGACAACAAACAAAGCTGACCTTCGGAGTTAAAGGTCTTTGTCCCTTAAATTTAACTTCACGAAATGTACTTTCTGCCGTCCCAGACTCCGACATGAACTCTATTTCCTTCGCATACAGACTTGATTAATACGTCTCTGACTAGATTTCCTTACTATATTATTCCTTGCACTTCCTCGATCAATACTACACGTGTGTGCCAAAGAGCTTTGCAAAAACACTGCGTCAAAACTACGTCATGGTAACAAACTGCCTCATATTTCACACGAAACACTTACTTAAAATATTCACTCTATCATGTAATTCGCCAAAATGTCGAAGTAAAAACAAACTCGACAGTGATTGTTTGTTCAAAGTTCATCAAACTGAAAACACAAACGTATACAAAAGGACTTTAACAAAGCCTACGTAGCATCAAAAGTCAACAACTTGGTACTTCACTTCCTTTCTCATTTACTTTTTAGCTTCTTGTGACTACACACAATACGTCTAGGACCCAAGGGGGTATCAGATCCTACACACTGCAATGTAACGTTATCCAATAACGCGTGCTAGCTCTCTTTCCCTACCATCGAGTGTTTGTTCTGAAAGGGTGTTTAATTCACTGACCTATATCCATTTCTGTTTTAGCAGGTTGTACAAACCAAGAAAAGATAACACCATCCTCAATTTGTCATCTTATGTTTCATCTAGCCTTACCATAAGCAGCTGGTTGCACAAATCGTATACGTGTTCACCATCTTGGTCGTGTTCCCTGACGTACACAAGTGGAATTATTGCGAGAATTATCCGCCAGACAAAAGGAGCCACTCTGCTAAGTGCCCCCTGCCCTGGATTTGCTTACAGATAACTTACTAACAGCTTCGTAGTCATTGAAAACAAACCATTGGTTAATTGCTAACAGATAAATGTTACTAAAATCCTGAATATAATTATTTTGTTTTTCTCAAAAGTGGTTTACCGTTGTGCCCACTGTCTAATAAGCTTGTAAGTGTCAAACTGTTCAACCCTTATTAATGTTTGATCAAAATATAGGTCAATGAAATCCATGTATGCTTTAACCCTAGTCACACGACAGCAATTTAGCAAGGGTTCCTTGCTTAATCTTAGCATGGTTGCGAACCGTGTGAAAGGACAACAAGGTTTGTACTGTCGTACTGTCCATAAAAGACAGCACTTAAGGTTTCACTAGGGACCTGAGTCGAGACAATGTTGTGTGTGAAAAGGGCTTACGACATACGGGTATGAAGAATCTATAAAAATAAAAATAAATGCGGCACCTTACGTATATTGCATGGTATAAACTGATATTACATTAACTCAAATCCTTTAGCTACACACACACATCTAGTTTTCCCTGCTCTAAGGGGGTTTCTGTATCGCCAGACTCGAACGGAATATTATTTGACCCTGAAGCAACTCGACGCCCAGAGAGTACCGTTCAGAATGGCTTAAATCCCCCATCGTCGCTAACAACAAACTGCTAGACCTAAATAGTGGAGGATCATCGGAGAGAATGCTACAACATTCAAAAGCGATGATTTAAAAAGGCGTTTGACACTATTGGTAATTACTCAAAATAATTGTAAGCATAAAATGTACTTAACAAGCAATGGCGAGCTGTTGATAGTATAAAACATTGTGAGAAACGGCTCCCTCTGAAGTAAAGAAGTTTTTGAGAAAGAGGCAATTTCTCACTCAAATATTAAACTACTTCAGCTGATGAAGCATTTTATTATGCGTCTACAAGCACATAGTAACGAACAAAGGTGTTTTTCTTTCATTATTATCTTGCAAGTTCAATGACCAATTTAACCGAACTTTTACAGATTTGTTATTTTATGCATTACGCTGGGATACACAAAGTGAGAAAACTTGTCTTTCACAATTATATCAATTTCAGCTCGCCATTGACAATTAAACAACATGTGCCCCTTTAACTGTATTTAACAATACGTTAGAATTATTGCGTTTAGTGTCAAGAGACTAAAATACAACATATTGTCGGTCGAAAAATATGATTTTATTTGATGTATAATTTAAAAAGTTCCCTAAGCTAGAAGATGTGTTAGTGTATACTTGCATGGCCCTATCCGCCAGTGATTACTTCAGTTGGATGTGGCATGAGTAAGATTTGTCCAAATAGTGCAGTGAGTGATGAAGTACAGTAATCCAAGTTGTTATAGGGTGCTATGTCATCCGTCAATGTCGTAATCACAGGGTAAACAATGTTACCTTTGTGGAGTATTCTTCTGTATCATTTGTTCATGCACAGTTTCACATAGACTTTGTGCACAAATATCCTCGTGGACTTTCCCTTTAGACTTCCCCAGATTGGTTCCTTTTGATTTCTCTTTTTGTTTTGTCCCGGGTCCCATAAAGGTATCCGATAAGAGCACATTCAACCACATGGTTACGAGCCCCTATAAATTTAATGTTCTTATCTGGTTATGTGAAATGACAAATTATTATTTGAGTTGTTAATGTCTATTTTGCACATTTGTTATTGGAGAAGAAAGCTCAACGAGCCAGCCAGACTTCGAAAACTGTCTACGCGTGCCTTTGAAAAACTTTGAAAATAATTTATGACCGAATTTTTCAAAATGGCGGCTTGATGTTTCTTAGCCGCCATGTGTTCTTCCGGTTTTCCCTTAAGGGTAAATACAATATTAGCTCATTCGATTCAATATATACAGTTTGTTTGTACACCTGCGTCCATATCATGTGGTTCTGTGCTAATCAATACCATAGTCTACATGAGAGAAATATAGAACTATATTTGGGGGTTTCTTCATGAATGTCCATCAAAAATGACGCGGGAATCTCGTCCAAAGTAATTGAACGTGTACCTCGTGCTTTATGTATTGCATGGCTCTGACAGTGACTTCAAGTGCATGTTAAAAATAATCATGATGCGTTGTTTGATACTTCCGCAGTTTCAGCATATACATTTCTAAGCTATAATTATACTTCTAACTAATTTAGAAGTATTATTGTACGTGTCGCGTCGACCCCAAAACTTAAGCAACTTTTCCATAAGTTTTTTGAAGCAGATTCAATACATGAGTAATGAGGCTCCGACAAGACTTTGGCACCGATACTTTTACGATGCAAAATATTTAAGATCTGATGGTTGTGTTATGAATGCATATGCTAACAGTGTACGTAACTCAATGACATTATTCGTATTACATCCACACGATATCACGGCTCCGTACATCAGGCGCTTTCATAGAACATAAAATATTGCTAAACAAATATCTGCTGAGGTCAATAAAGAGACAGTCCCAAGCATATGTAAAATGGTACTTTTGCTTGTAACCTTATTCTGGTTATATAAATAGTACTGTGCTAACTCGCTACTTGTTGTTCAGTGTCTGGTGTCTAGCCTACCGTGCGCATGTTAACTTCAGTAAAACACTAATTGATTGATGTTCAGAGAATAAGAGCCAATCTAAGAATAAGATCGAAGGAAAGTAACTAAACAAAAGACTTGTATCTTTAGTTACTCGAGTGAGATGGATGTAGTTTATCCTGAGCGAGGCTCCTGAGGGGATTTTGAGAACCGGAATGTGAGAGGATCTTTCCCAAAGCGACGCCGTGTCTACGCTTCATATCACCCGTGCCAAACTCAGCGTGTGATGGTCAGATACGGATCTGTGAATTCTAGGGTTGAGTAGATTTATCGGTGAATCATAACTTTAGAATTCACGTTTTGTACTTCTTATAAACTTGGACTGAATTCAAAGTAGAGTGCCCAGGCATTAAGGATCTACATTCATCTCTCTACCTCATCTCTTTTCTGACGTCACGAAACTTTGGTTGTGATATGATGATTATCGTGCACTCATGGCTGTTTTTAATGTACTCCGCGGCAAGACAGTATTCTAAAGAACAAGCTCTACCTGGCAAGTAGACACATACACATGTGTAACCACAAACAAATAAACATATTAAAACTTCACCATGCAGTGCTTCAAACCCCATAATGTTGTCAAGTTGTCAATGTTGTCACTATATGCGAGCCTTTGAATAACCCTTTTGGGGATCTGTTAAAGATTAATTGATTGGATGCCGAGTGGGTTGGGTCAATTCGCAAGAAGCAGGGTTTTTAATGCCAATATATTTATGGCTGTTTTTCAAAGCTCTCTTCCAAGTACCAATGTCAGTCCCATGTTACCATCGCTTTAAGCAGATGCAAAGCGATATCGGCAGAAACACCTTCCGATAATCAGGTCACCGGGAACAGAATCCCACATCGTGACAGAAACATCGACTTGCCGCAATGCAGGAGTGTATAATGTGAAAAAGAAATACATCGAGTTTCTGCCCAAACCGTCAACTGTCGCCTGCCGCAACTTTTGACCGTCCTCTACACTAAAACCTGATTATCACTTTCCCAGCTTAGGTCTGCCTCACACCCAATCTCTAAATTGAGTTTAATGTAGTGACAGGTCAAGCTTGGTGTTCTGAAATCGAGTTTATAGAGAAATAGCTCTAGAATTCAGTGTTCTTTTCATTCGCCTGCTATCCACTTCGCGTATTGCACTCAACATGCAGATATCAAACTAGATTCGCTGACGCATTTCGCTATACTGCTCGTCCTAATTAAGTTTCGGTTTATTTTCCCCGTTTATTTAAAGGTGTTCTGAATACATTGTGAAATAATGGCCTGTTTATAAATTCAGAGTTTTTCAAGGATTTTCATTTGGTTTGCTCCTTGACGATAATGACAATTATTTATATGCATATTTCACAGTTGAAATCGATAGCAACTATTGTGGAACTTTTAAATATTGTTCAATTTTAAACCAATGGAAGTCATAGTTACTCGCAACGAACCAGCAACTAATAGATGCTCCCGTTTTTTATACAATTTGTGTCAATGGTTCTGCACATCGCCTCATCTCACTCATGACCAACACGTATAACGCCAAAGTAGTTTATTATTCACAGACACACGCTACCACAAGCCAGGACGGACTTCCAACCTATACATTCACCTATATGATCCATGAGCATTTTACCCTCTCCGAAAAACCAAAACTCTATCTGAAACTTAGTTTTTCCATGAAGTATTTGGTTAATAATACCACAACACCTTTTTGGAATACAATGGAGAATCGTCGTACATCTCTTGACAAAAAGCGGATCATTACAAAGAATATTATTGCCATCGAGAACAACATTGGAGCAATGATACGCTCTAAACACTTCCGGGTTAAACCGGGTTTCGCGAACCTGACCCATTTTGGGGTCAGATGATCTGGAATCCTCATCCAAATTATCCACAAATGGGTCGACAATGTCGCAAAATCCAAGTTCAATTCTTAAACAAACATCACAAGATCAAATTGAGAATACAGACGTGCAATAAATTGAAGAACCAAGATTCCACAGGTCAAACAGACCACCGCATTTTCAATAACGTAAATCCCAGTTGAATCCAGCTGAATCCACCATTGGACATCAACATGACAAATATCTATAATGCATTTGATGTTTAGTCAGCAAATAGCCCCTCCCATTATACAAATATTCAACGTTCGATGAAGTCAACATCGAATCGCCGATTATAGCATAAAAGCTTTCCAGTACCTTGATGCTAAGGTGTTCATGTGGTAAAAGCTAAAGCATTAGAGCTACCTGTGAAGCATTAGAGCTGCATGTTACGCTATGCCCCAACAGGTAACTGTCGAGGCTCGAAACCTTACACGTTGTCATGCAGTTCACCGTCATTGGCTGTCAAGCAGTGAAATGAGGTATCTCAACAAAAGATCATTCTCATTTACGTTTATCCGAAATTAACGAGATCGAAAAGAATAATTTTTGCTGATGCTTCCTTACTTATAGATCTGATATTGTTATAAGACGCTGCTTGAGCTGATTTTACATGGTTGCGTGTTTAAACTGTGACAAACATGCTTTATAATATCAATTAATCAGCAATCAATTAATCACAATTCAATAAATATACCAATCAATATTAGTCAATATATCAACCAATCACATAATCAATCAATTACCACAGCCTTGTATTTCAGGTGTGTATAGCTAAAACAAATTTTCCCTATTCACACAGCCTGTTTTATGGGCTCTTTCTTGTTATGATCTATTATGCGATTATTAAAGGGCACAGTATCAATGACGGTCTATGACGGTCTTTATCAGTGGTTTCCACTCACCTTGCTGCCCACCAGTAGCATGATGTCCGTTTTCTACTAGTATTTGATACATTGATAAGTATGGTGCGCCCCCACACGTTGATGTTGTGTTGCCTGCACATGTTGCATTACATAGGTTGTCTCTTACTGGTTGGTTATGGTAGATACGTTTACCGCAGTAACATTCGCTATGAAACTCCAAACCAGCGTAGTAACTTCCCCTTTTAGAGAATAAGGAATAAATAAAAACAAGATTGCAGGATTTTCAAACACAATTTCGATAGGTTTAAAAGGTTGGGTACTTTTTGAAGGACACAAAACACAACGTCTATAGATTTACATTAAAATTACACAGTTTGAAGAATGTAGGTTAGAAAGCTTAACTGAAAATATAACTTGCTGTAGCGATGTTGTTTTTGAGATATGAGTAAAACAATGTCATGAAAATAATTTTCGTCTTAAGAGATGATGAGCATTATGGTAACATGTACAACGCATTTTACCGGTGTTTGTTCCAATTTAATATGTTAAATACTTCAACGGTTATTGAACACCAAGTAATAAACCACAAGGAAAACTGACTTGGTAAATTTCAGTAAATTGATGAAAAAAACAATTTGAACAGAGTTGGATTTGAACCTGTGGACCCCAGATCTCGTGTGCTAAATACCCCTAATGTTGGCGGTCTACATATTCTGTCAATATCTGTGTTCAACTAAAACACAAACCACAGTTTAAAAGAAATAAACAACATGATAATGACAAATGACAATAAACATGTTGAAATATAATATAAATACAGAGTATTTTTAGTAAACAAGAAAAGATCTTTTAAATTAAGTGAACATTGTAGGAGTGGTTTTGAAACAAAAATAAACAAATTAAATACACAACCCGCACGAACCCATCAAAACTGGAACATACACTATAACAACTCCTTTTTATAGCTCCATGCCAAACACAAAAATACGAATAAGGGAACCAGTCTCAATCAATGCACATTAATTTTGTATATTGTTTAGTTGGTAACCTAACCTATATGCAAGCAAAAAGTAGTACTGAGTATACAGTACTAACACGCATCGGTAAAACCAAAATTAATATTCTTTTTCCCCGATGCAAATTGTCATCTATCAACAAATTAATAGTTAATCGCCTGATTTTTCTACCCTAGCAGAATCTTTCTCGAAGGCTAAAAATGTTATTTGTACTAGGCAAGACAAATCTTTGATTAGAATATCCTGGCATTAGATTCGTCGACAGTAAGGAGACATCCATTGTTTAGCAACAATTCGAGTCTTTTCATTTCATGTTCAAGAAATTTATTTCCAATCCAACCGACAGTCTAAATAACCATAACAAAGAACAGTAGGGGGTAATTGGGAATGTGGGAATAACCAGAAAAGCCAAAGCTTGTGGTAAACAAGCACTAAAGCATGCACAGACAAAAAAAAACAATGGACTAACATGGACATTTTAATGTACATGTTAGTCCATTTTGTATTTTTTAAACACGTATAGTGAGAGTAGTGTAAATACTCTCAGAATATATTCTCTGAATAATAATGTATAAATACTTCCATTGATTGATAATCTAAACTGTTTAATAATTTCCACAATTGGCAACCATGAACAGATCACAGACCGTGAAGCTACAAATTTTTGTTAATAAAGCGAGATAACAATCTAATGCAGTTGGGTGTTTTCAAAGTGGATTTTAGCTGAAATCTGAAATAAATCGACATTATTGATGATAATAAGGGATACTGATCTAGTCGTCTCTATTATATATATTGTAATGAGATACATTTGAAGATAGAAACATATCAGATCGCCAGAGGGTGGAATATCGTCCAGTACCGCATAAAGAACTCAATGTCTCTTTGTGGATTTATCTTTCTGGCAGGAATATCTCGGCCTATACGAACTAAAAACACCTTGTCACACCCTAATACTCAGCAAGATATGTGGATGATAATAATTATATCAATTACAGTGGCACTAAACCTGACTGTATTTATGGGTTGTAAAGACATTAATGATATGCATTGTACGCGGGAATATAGGGCTTCACTGAGTTATTCATATGGACAGCCAGGTAAGCTGTTCGTGAGATCTCACGGGATTTCAATAATTCACGTAAACAAGTCGTTGACCACAGTGAATGCAATGCGTTTTGGATTCTCATGCATTATATGGTGTCTCGTTCTGAACGGTGATCTGCGACCTGGCTCTATCACGAAGGTCACAGTGACGTCATCATATAATGCCCACCATTCATCCAATGCAATAAATATGGGTTCACGTAACTATGGTTACCAGAGACGTCTCTTTGAAATCCAATCCTTGAAAATGAAGTTAATTTTAGCAATAAACAAACAGATGAGATGTTATATTATATTTATTATAATCAGACTGTGTCTGAAAGTGCGTTGCAGTAACGTTTGACCATGGTCATCTACATGACGCTTATTGCCAAAGACGTTGATTTAGAAATAGATTGGTGTTTCTCGTTCAATTCGGATCGTACAATACGAAGATTAATATATCACTACAATAGTACAATTACGGCTTAATTTAATGGCAAGATGGTGATGTTCGTATAGCCTATTATAGTCAAGCAATATGTTGCTACTTTTGGTTGAAACGAAATGAATTTGCACTAAATATGTAATAATACCTTAACAACAACAGAAAATGACTGGGTAAGTTAACCATTAAGTTTTGATGACGTCAAAGTAAACCATTTTGACGAATGGGAAACAATTGTGTCTCTCCACAACTGTCGGAAATACAAGACCTAGTGTAGCACTTCAGCAATGCAGTAAACAAAACGTAACGTACATGGGTCCGTTTAATTTTGGGGTGAACAAAGACAGATTGACGATAAAGGAGTTTGAATTTGCAACTGTGACATGCAGGCGCTCTACCAACTTAAATATCTAGCCATAAGATGGCGGCTTACCAATGGGAGACTTTGAAACGATAGGTGGCAGCAGATTTGTTTAACTGTTTTACGTACATGATTTTCTGAGCATGCTCATAAGAGAACATATTACCTTGTAAGTCTGCTGCCACCAAGTGTCACAAAGTCCCCAGTTAATTTATCAATGTAGGGCGTAAACAGTACACCGTGAGGTATGTCGTCAGTATAGTCATTTCGTATGGCAGCATAATGGGGAAGGAATATTCTGATTATAAGCAAACGCACCTTTTACTGCAGTGTCGAACACACAAAGCAACTGTCATGCGCCTTAGGTCAGTTAAGAATCCTTCCCGAAGCGCCCTCAACGTTCTCTCTGTCTCATCACGGTAGCAACCTAAATATAGTACTGTCAAGAAAACAAAGAGAATTAATAACATAAAATAACATGAAACCAAATAACAGAACCCGATGAAACAAACACTGATATTTTACAGTTTGGTTTGTAAGTTTTTCAGTCCAGGAACATGTCATACCTGTATATTATAGGATATTGTATACAGTTGGATACAAAATGCCGCAAATTTTCAAAGAAATTATTATGATTTGTATATTAAAGATAATTACTGTACTTTACAGCAAATCTAGCTTCACTGAGTGATGGATATGTGCGCGGTATATTCAACCATAAGAAGCCATTGATTATACTGCAGCTAATAATTTGTTTCAGATAACCTCATCGCCCCATCAAAAAAAAACTCAAAAAAACAACTGAGATGTTTACCCCAACCTTCGTACATACACATGTACATACACAAATATTTTGTATAGGGCCTACCGCCAATTCATTAAAATGGACATCATACATGACGTAATGTATACCTCACGAGTGATATTCAGTTGAATACAATATAATGAAATCGTGAATATTATTACAAATCCATCAAACTTGGTGTTACGATATTTATTTTATACATGTCTCTTATTTGTTATCAAAGTTAGGGATTCTCATTTTATTATATTTATCCACAACAATTGTTTTTATAGATAAAACAAAATATATAAAATTCTATGCCAATTAAGGTTTAGAACGTAGCAAACTTTTTGTGTAATACTGAAAGTCACCTTCGCATTCCTTCAAGACACTTTATCCCGAACCTATCAATTGGAAATAAGTGTCATTTCTCTGCATTAAAAATGTACACGGTAATATATATTTGTTTTTTTCGACAACCATTAATTTATCCATAATGATCATGGCATACATTGTTCCTGTATATAGGATGGCTGGGGTATTAAACGATGGGTGTATACACGTGAACATGACAACATCAACCCGTGACATTGGTTTGATGCACGTTCTAGTTGTATATAGCCAACACCTTCCGTCGCTCAATACAGCCCTCGGCAACATCCAGAATATCTCAAAAGGTGACAACTTCTACTTGGTTTTCCCGATATTTTCCTAGCACTCCTGTCGGATTCGTTGATTATCGGTGTACTTAAAGTGTAGTGTAGCAATTGGAAAACCCAACGCTTGTGTTAAAGGCAGTGGACACTATTGGCAGTTACTCAAAATAATTGTTATCATAAAAACTTACTTGGTAACGAGCGAAGAGGAGCTGTTAACAATTTAAACATTGTGAGAAACAGCTCCCTCTGAAGTAGTGTTTGAGAAAGAGGTAATTTCTCACACAAGTAACAAAATACTTCAGCTGAGGTCTTTTGTGACGCGTTTGAAAGCACATATGTTTTTTTTTTCTTTTTTTTTTCTTCTTTCATTTTTTTCTTGCAGCTTTGAGTACCTATTAATTAAAAAATTTACCAGGTTCTTTAGTTGATGAATATGTTGGGATATACCAAGCAAGTGAGAAGACTGGTCGTTGACAATTACCAAACGTGTCCAGTGCCTGTACACACTTCACAGAGAAGAGAGTTTGTAAACACAGTTGTAGAGACAATATGGTCCTTGACCAATAAGAGTATTGGAAATAACAGATGGTGAGACCAATTGAATGTACTTCGTCAGTACTTGAGAACTTTGAATGGACAGCTTTGCGACCATAATTGTAAAAAATGTGCATACATGTTTTCATTAGAAAAACAGAATTGCACATGGTCGTAACACTATATCGATGCAATGTCTAAAACATCTACTAAAATGTTATGAAGTATATACCATGGTCGTTTATTAATAATCATATGAAAAATTTCGGTTGAACTTCAAGAAAAATAAAGTACAACTCGGCATAAACACAACCGACTTGGGTGAACAATGTTCATCCGTCACTGAACATCATAGAACATTGTGGCCCTAAATACAGTTATACGGTTGTTTTTGTTGCTGTTGTTGTTGGCTATTTGTCTACGCCACTTTCCAGCTTCATTATTTGTTTAAAACAAGATGATTATGACATAAATCAAACTTTTAGCTTCATCGAAGGATGCCCCGCCTAGATACAATCCGAGAAACACTAAGGCACACTGCGGCCATTTGTTAAAATCGCGTTCGCTGTTTTCGATTACAATAATTTTGTTGTTGTAATATTCATAAAATCATCATGGGTCATAATATCAATGGTTAGACTATGTCTGATTCTGTTAAGATAGTTCCATTACGATGCTAAGTTTGATGGATGGCATTTGTGTCGTCTTCAACGTTAAGATATCATAAAGTACTATGAATGCAGTCACTGTAGAGGGGCCGTCACAGTTCAATCTCATACACAGCTTTCAACTTTAATGATTTCAAGACTGGTTCGAGATTTACGGATCAATGAACAGCAGAATGAAAGTGTCAAGAAATGTTTAGGGCCTACACGTATTTTTATGTTGACATACTTAAAAATCAGGGAATAATAATGAGTTGTTGCAAACTGCTTACCAACCAAAATAACCTATGGTATAAATGCAACAAATATAGGATGGCCTGACGTTTTGAGCTTATAGCGGAGTCTTTGTCGAAGGCTATCGTAATTGTAATTTTTTAAGCAGTGAGGTGGAATAACATGACTAGAGAGGAGGGAGTCAGACAGCACAGACACAAAGCAAGGGGTAAACAATGAATATATGGACTGACAAAGAGGGGGGAGGGGTTCAAGGAAGGGGCTGGTTTGACCATTATTGTGGAAACACAAAGGACAATATCAAGGGTGCTTGGAAGAGGGAGGAATGGTATTTAATTAAGCAATCTACAAGAAACTTGAAACCCTGTCCACTTTCTCTATGGTTTGTCAAAGACAAGAGCAATTCAATCAAAACTAATTTTCGAGAATGATTCTTGTTGACATCATAATGTATTGAACCTTTTAGACTGGGAAACCTGATCGTAGAACGTCAAGCATCTTTTGTGTTTGCAGGAAGTAATTTTTAGCAAAGGTTGCTCAGTTGGCATTGCAGTATAACATTGATTTGCATATAATTCAATCAGAAACAACAAATAAAATAACATTTACCTTTTTACTGACCTATTGACGTCACTGAATTAAATCAACAGTGTGTCTCGGTATTAATTAATATGGTTCCAAAATGTCTCTTAATAAATCAACCCAGACGATTTGAACTCTTTGATTAATTAGATTAAAGTAAGCCTATCTCATGTGCGACTGGCTGAAGGATTATGATTGCAGCTGACATCTGCGAGAACGAAGAAGTGTCCAGGAAGTTAAAGGAAATTATAAGAATATCAGTTTGTACGTATGAGCTTCTTGTTTAACTTTTGAGATATCATCATAAAACGTATAGGGAAAGGGCAGTCAGCTGTGGTAAAACAATCACTTACGCTTTTAAACACAATAATATTACCCTAGAACAGAATAGGTCAAGAAAATGAAAATCTCCAGTTGAAATAGATTTTAATTTCCCTTTAAAGTGTAATAAAGGTAGGCGCTTTAAATAAAAAGTCGTATCGCGATGCCCTTTGCAAAATTTGAAAAGTTCCCAAGTCTCTGATGCAATCGCTCCCGGTGTACGGCAGCTATGGCTCTTTTCGAAACCACGGATTTGGCTTTTGGTTCGGCTTCAGGCTCCGTTCTCTCGTCTGAAGCCCTGAACGCGTACGCAAGGCACGGGTAATAATGTCAAAACAACCGCGGGGCCAAGCGAGCCAGAGCCGAATCTGGAGCGATACATTACCATGCTATCTCTACATCTTGACGTGTGTTTCACGGCGGAAATCTGCGCCTGCTGGAACGTCAATATTATTCGACTTAAAATATATCTGCAAAACGTGTTCGTCAGCTAGTACCTAGAGAGCTTTCGCATCTCATTTTAATTTTATGTAACCGATTTGATAAACAATATGTAACTGTTTACCGGAGGGAAACGTTGCTCTGAAATAATTAAGCGACAAATCAGTATATACTTTTACCAGGTCAATAAATCATTGGAAATGAAATTGCCGTCAAGAACACTCCGCGGAAATTGCTGTTATCAATCTGTTACGGACTTTAATCACCGGCAAGGCCAAATTTCATTGCTCTGCTGCTGACCGTTAGCAAAGAATCGGAACTTACGGAAGAGTACAATAATTTGTGCTTGCTTCAAGCGTATTTCACGAGTTGGCGGGAATTTTGGCTTCTGCGCATACCTTATAGTTATACACCACGTTACAAGGCAATCTACGCTCACACAGCCAACGCAGACATTCGGCGCCTGCAAAAAAAAACCCGGAGACTTGATCGTAAGCGCAGAATTCGGCGGTAAGCAGAGCCATGAAATTGGGCCCAAGACCCAATTTCATGGCGCTTACGGAAGCAGTGTATTATGTGCTTAATACGGCAAGCGTGTTTCACGGATTTGGCTTCTGCCCGTGTGTAACGTTACATAGGCATTCTACGCAGAAATTCGCCGCTTGCACGTAAGCGAAATTCCAACGGTAAGCATAGCCATGATATCGGGCCCTGGTGAGCTGCGGTAATTACAACACGCACACCGTAATGTCGGAGTACGGAAAAGCTCAACCGCTGGTTGGGACACACGTAATGGGAACAGTTGAGTGGAGTCGACTCGTATGAAATGCAAATGGTTCTGATGATGGGTTTTGAGAGATCAGGCAATAAAGTGGAATTGCCCTGGATTGCCTCTGTGCTAATGTATCATTTAAGGTTATCGCAACTCGTTTAGCAGCGTTTACACTGAACACTTAACTGGCCTGGCTATTATACAAATAATATTGACTGCTTCGAGTGCTATGGTTAAAACTATGACTCCCGAGGTGATCCCCGGAGCGTTCTATTTTCCCAAGGCGAAGCCGAGGGAAAATAGAACGCTCCGGGGATTACCAAGGGAGTCATAGTTTTTAACCATTGCACGAGTAAAAGCAGTCAATATTTGTTTTATAACACCCCAAACATTTCTAAATACTGTATTATTATTATTAAGTTACAGACCTGAATGCTACAATCCACGGACGACGCGAATACAGATTGCAAACACTTCTACTTACTGTGTTGCATGTAGTGTCGTGCAATCCGAAATGGTTACAGACTATTAATTTATCATCCTCGTACACGCAATGGACGTCTGGGTACTGCACGCCGTGTGCTAGTCTGTCGGACTAGCGCACGGCGCCGTGTGCTAGTCTTCGGACTAGCGCATGGCAAACCGACGCACTATCACACGGCCGTCGTCTAGCGAAACTAAGACATGTCATGTGACGCGCTCTAAACCAATGAGCAGGCAGAATACTTGCAAGGGGTGTTATAATCCAACCTATCTACTGCTTGTTTGAGTAGAGATTGGCAAAATGTTATATATGTCCCAATATCACTAAGTTATTAATTTTTCGAATCCATTATAGTCTTTTGCATTCACTATACAGACTGGATGCGTGCAAATCACCAATAAAGGTTACTAGTGAAAAATTCGTCAATGGCTGAAAATTACTTCAGCTATAATGTTACATCTGCTTGGCGTAAATATTTAGCCGTGCCTTCTTTAACCGTATTCATATAGGCATATAGGCCTCCATTTCTCTGAATATATTCAAGTACTCAAGTAGCATTAAAGGCAATGGACACTTTTAGTAATTACTCAAAATAATTATTAGCATAAAACCTTTCTTGGTGTTGAGTAATGGGGAGAGGTTGGTGGTATGTGAAGGTTGGTGAAGGCAATGTACACTATTAGTAATTACTCAAAATAATTATTAGCATAAAACCTTTCTGGGGAGAGGTTGGTGGTATAAAACATTGTGAGAAACGGCACCCGCTGAAGTGCCATAGTTTTGGAGAAAGAAGTAAGTTTCAATGAATTTGATTTCGAGACCTCAAGTTTAGAACTTGAGGTCTCGAAATCAACCATCTAAAACGCACACAACTTCGTGTGACAAGGGTGTTTTCTTCTTTCATTATTATCTCACAACTTTGATGACCGATTGAGCTCAAATTTTCACAGGTTTGTTATTTTATGCATATGTTGAGATACACCAACTGTTAAGGCTAGTTTTGACAATAACCAATAGTGTCCACTGCCTTTAAACTACGCATTTTACTACCTCGAGGGTTCAGAGATAGTGAAAGTAATTTGGATATGACTCTCAATCCAATTAAATAATGAGTTTTTGAAAATGTCCATTAAAAAATGCAGCAATTGGAGGAGGAGAACTCGTGATGCCAAGAAGAGGACATCATTTTAATGAATGAGCACGGCAGCATTGCTAAACTTGCCAACAATTACCAGCATGTTAATTTATATTTCCCTGCGAATGGGTTAGGAACTACCTGCCAAATTCCATGTGGTACATTGATGGACAGGTCTCCTGCTATCCTGCTTATTTTGCAAAAAAAACTGTGTTGCATGTAGTGTCGTGCAATCCGAAATGGTTACAGACTATTAATTTATCATCCTCGTACACGCAATGGACGTCTGGGTACTGCACGCCGTGTGCTAGTCTGTCGGACTAGCGCACGGCGCCGTGTGCTAGTCTTCGGACTAGCGCATGGCAAACCGACGCACTATCACACGGCCGTCGTCTAGCGAAACTAAGACATGTCATGTGACGCGCTCTAAACCAATGAGCAGGCAGAATACTTGCAAGGGGTGTTATAATCCAACCTATCTACTGCTTGTTTGAGTAGAGATTGGCAAAATGTTATATATGTCCCAA
Source organism: Asterias rubens (assembly GCF_902459465.1). Taxonomy (NCBI): domain Eukaryota; kingdom Metazoa; phylum Echinodermata; class Asteroidea; order Forcipulatida; family Asteriidae; genus Asterias; species Asterias rubens. The sequence continues at coordinate 687,616 of NC_047066.1, read as the reverse complement.
TATCACCAAGTTATTAATTTTTCGAATCCATTATAGTCTTTTGCATTCACTATACAGACTGGATGCGTGCAAATCACCAATAAAGGTTACTAGTGAAAAATTCGTCAATGGCTGAAAATTACTTCAGCTATAATGTTACATCTGCTTGGCGTAAATATTTAGCCGTGCCTTCTTTAACCGTATTCATATAGGCATATAGGCCTCCATTTCTCTGAATATATTCAAGTACTCAAGTAGCATTAAAGGCAATGGACACTTTTAGTAATTACTCAAAATAATTATTAGCATAAAACCTTTCTTGGTGTTGAGTAATGGGGAGAGGTTGGTGGTATGTGAAGGTTGGTGAAGGCAATGTACACTATTAGTAATTACTCAAAATAATTATTAGCATAAAACCTTTCTGGGGAGAGGTTGGTGGTATAAAACATTGTGAGAAACGGCACCCGCTGAAGTGCCATAGTTTTGGAGAAAGAAGTAAGTTTCAATGAATTTGATTTCGAGACCTCAAGTTTAGAACTTGAGGTCTCGAAATCAACCATCTAAAACGCACACAACTTCGTGTGACAAGGGTGTTTTCTTCTTTCATTATTATCTCACAACTTTGATGACCGATTGAGCTCAAATTTTCACAGGTTTGTTATTTTATGCATATGTTGAGATACACCAACTGTTAAGGCTAGTTTTGACAATAACCAATAGTGTCCACTGCCTTTAAACTACGCATTTTACTACCTCGAGGGTTCAGAGATAGTGAAAGTAATTTGGATATGACTCTCAATCCAATTAAATAATGAGTTTTTGAAAATGTCCATTAAAAAATGCAGCAATTGGAGGAGGAGAACTCGTGATGCCAAGAAGAGGACATCATTTTAATGAATGAGCACGGCAGCATTGCTAAACTTGCCAACAATTACCAGCATGTTAATTTATATTTCCCTGCGAATGGGTTAGGAACTACCTGCCAAATTCCATGTGGTACATTGATGGACAGGTCTCCTGCTATCCTGCTTATTTTGCAAATAAGCTGACACCTACACTTGTGTTTGCAAATAGCCAAACTTCAATGAGTAATTCCTTTACATTTCTAAATTTCCCTTTTTAAAGTGCCCAATTTCACACTATTTCCCTTTTCCAACAACCCAATTTGAAACTATATCATTTTTAAGTTGGCAAAAGTTTCGCACTATTTTCTTTTCAAATCCAAGCACTGGCGATATTGCTTTCCCACCAGGAACCAATTTATTATTTTGGTGTCTAGGTAATGATCCAAACAAATTATCCATTAACCTATTAGCTTGATCCATTTATACAAGGTAAATATAAACCATTTCCTTTTTCAAAAATATAGCCCAATTTAAAACTGATCCTTTTCAAATAGCCCAATTTCAAGCTATGTCCTTTTCAATTAGCCCAATTTCAAGCTATGTCCTTTTCAATTAGCCCAATTTCAACGAAACAAAATTCACTACCAGTGAGTAACAAAAGCCTCACAGAGCAATAATTATTAGTGTTTATATGTTGAAAATAATCATGCTCAGAAACCACTACTGCAGGTTGTTTATGTGAATTTATTGCTCTATTTTTAAAACATTGTCTGCCCAATCCTGAAATGAAACATTTGTGGAGCTATAAACTTGAAAACGGAGGCGATCATACATAAACACGTCAAGTAAAATAAACTTGCAAAATGTGAATTATGTATCATCAGCAAGACATTTGAATAAAAAGCCCTGACGATTCCTCCTATTCGGATATGATTAATGGTTTAGATTTGTATCCCCATCCCATCAAGATAAAGCAGGGATTAATTAAGACCCGATAATGAGCCCTTGTGGACGACACGATGCACGCTATATAGTAGCATTACTTTGGCATGGTTGAGCGATATGCACGGATACAACGCTTGACTGGACAACTCGCCCTGCTACCACACGAGCCGAGGCCTTGTGTCTGTTCAACAGACGATAATTACACAGAAATTATTTTCATCAGGAATTTGACGCGCCACTGGGTTTCCTCCCATCATGCTAGGAAGGAACTCGGAAACAATCAGACAAAATGAAAGCTGTTCAAATGGTTCTGGTAAAAAAATACGCGGGAAGTTCTATCTCAAAGGCAGCCATTTTTAGTCTCTAACCGAAATTGCCAACTCATGTGGAAGTCTGTGAAGATGGGATCTGATTAATTCTAAGGTTGCGACTGGTTTTTCTAAACTCAAAACCCTAGGGTGAATTACTACTGAAAGGTTAATGGAACAGATTTTTGATGTCTGAATAATTTAAGTGCCTTGCGATTAACGAGACATTGGTGTGTTTTATGCGTTCATTTGTATCAGCTTTTTAAAGAGTGTAACCCCATGAAGCTCAGCTGATCATTATAGGCCTCCACATAATGTTAAAAAATACATTACAGATGAGATAATGATGGAGACCAGACTCGGTAGAAAGGAACATAAAAGTTTAATAAAAAACAGCCGGCCAGTTACACACGAGATCAACATGAAAACGGATGGTGTTAAAGTTTCCGCACTATTCTAGCTTTCTTTCTCTATTATTCTCTGAAACTATCTGTGCCTATCTGATAACCTCTGAAGGACACAGACTCCATCCGGTCAAAGGTGCTCATCATTGTTAGACCCCATCCGGCCAAAGGTGCTCATAAAGGCCGTGCCCGAATTGATTCCTTCTTATATTTTGGCTATGGCTGAAACGCCGAAAACGCCTATTCTTCATCATTATCGCTGCAGCCAACGGCTTGTTAGCCGCAGCCGAAGTCGCTTGAATCATACTCAACTTGAGACTCTATCAGGTCAAAGGTTATCAATATATTCATTGGTCCCTCCATGAATTTGCTGCTGAAGTTATGTAGGCTTCATGCATTTACAATGATCATGTTTGCGGCGCGGGATTAAAGATAACGCCAATTTAAAACGCAGTGCTGTATAATTTGAAGCAGCTCATCTCCGGAGATTTAATTCTACCAAGGAAATCGATCGAGGAGTAATTTTCTGGAATGATTTGAGGAAGACCGGACGAAGGCTGGGCTGGCTGTGTACAATTACCACCGCAGGTGAGCATGGTGGGGACAGAGACTGCTAGAAACTGTCACACCACCACGAAGAAGGAAAACCTCTGCCTTTCTGGTGAAATGATCTGCTGCTTGCTACAAAACAAAGTTTCACGCCTATGCTGAAAGGATTTAGGCCAACAGTGAAAAACGGAAAAGCAGATGGCTGCTTTATTATAAAAATCCCGCAAACAGCCCGTTTGTCTGCTGTTTGATGGAAAAGCAAATACAGCACGTGGGGGAGGCCCAATACGTGCAACATGGGTGATGATTGCTTTTCGTTGCTTTAATGTTAATGAAAATGCATGGCTTGTTGTTGTTGTAGTTTTTATGCAATTCCTAAATGAACTGTCTGGGCGTGGAAAAGCATGTTTACCAATGTTGCAAAATCCAGATTTTAAAAACCTTGTTGTGGTTTCAATGTGATACAGATGTGTATCACTCAGTAAACAGATACGATGTCTTTAAAATTCGAATTTATCTCATTAACATCTTAACTTGCTTCTTGGATTGACTTGAAGTTGTTGAAGACGATGCTAAGACATTAATCTAAGTCTTCATTTATTCCGACCCTAGGATTGCAAGTCTTGAGATCCTTGATGAAACTGGCCCGGGGGTATCTGACTAATTTGAGGATTTACTCTTCCTGTTTCCAGAAGACTTATAGAAAGATGAGATGAGATGAGAAAAGGGTGATGCTGGCTAAAATGATGTCCACAGGTAGATCTCATAATAGCCGTCTTTCACACGAGAGCCATCTAGCAAGGGTCCCTTGCTAAATTTTTAACATAGTAATTTTGTATACATCTTTACAAAAAATACCTTACTGTTCCATCTCTCGAGTAAAATCTTGTCAATTGCTACATTTTACAACCATGCTGAATAAATGATGCAAGGAACCACTGTTAAATTACTGTCGTGTGAATGGCACTTTTAAATAAAGACATGGTTTTTCTCTGGAGATATAAGGTGACCGTTCACGTTGGTTTGACTGTCACAACGGTGCATGTTTAATCAATATAAGGGTACGACGTACGTAATTTAGCAATTTTACCCTTGCAGCAATGTGTATTAGCACTGTATACTCTCACGAGTTCAGAGGACAAATTGACAGCCAAATCACTCGGGTTGGATTTGAAACCACAACATTTGCATTGCTAGAGCATAAGGCTCACTACTTGGTAAGACATCTGCTCAAGGCCGTGGGTTCGAATCCCACCTAAGTGACTTGCCTGTTGATTCGTTTTCTTCACAGGACTCTGGAAAGGCGAGTATATACATTGTCCAATACATATCAGTGAAGAGTAACATCAGGTTATACTCTTTATCTCCGATGCATGTTATTAAAACATTTGTAATGTTGAAACAATACCGTTGTTTTGCTTCTTTGTAATCAACTTGTATAAGCAAGGATTGCGAACTATGGACGAGTAATTGTTTACTATACAATCTATGAATCAAGATAAAGTATCAATAATAATGAGCCATCTGCAATCATTGATACTCATCATTGATGTCGCTTTCTCAAAGCTCTTGCAGTGAAGATTACAGTTATTAATGGTCATGTACTACACACACAGATGCTACGGTAATTGCAAATGTAATAGATATAGTTGGATGAAGATCAGATTTTCATTTTCATTATCTGACCCACTATCTAGAGCAGACATTTCTTGTTGTATGACGCTTCGTGTTTATATAGACCAGGGGTTGATTTCACAAAGAGTTAGGACTCACTCATCTTATCTCGAGTTATGACGAGTAACTCGTCCTAACTTAGGATTAATCTTAAGGTCTGCATGCTACAGTGCAGGGTTGAGACTCGTCCTAAGTCCTAAGATATGTCTTAAATTAGGAAGAGTTTTGTGATATCGACGGCAGGGCCCAATTTAATAGAGCTGCTTAAGCACAAAAAGCAGCTAAGCACGACAAAATTATGCTTACCGAAACAAGATTACAAGCCAAACTACTAAGTCACGTACCATTTGTGATTGGTATTCCGTTCATTTCTGTCAAGCAATATTTTTGCTTAAGCAGCTCTATGAAACTGAGCCTAAGAGACAGCACTGATAATAAGGAATATTGTTCAATGTTTTATTCATTTGGGGTCATTACCAGACACAATGTACTCAAAGACTAAATCGATTTGTTTAAACTGGAAACATTTCTTCATGTGTAGCTAACAATAATGATAATCGTTAAACCACACCCCTGTAAAGAGACCAGATGGTTTCCAGCCCAATTAGTCTCATTTTTAATCAACATACATTGAACCAATTCTAAAGGCCACTCGAGAACAAATACTGATATACAAACTCCCCTTTCACATAGCCCAGTTTGGCCATCTTGGACTCATCGTACAACGTCAACAATTTATTGACATTTCACGAAGCGTTCTATTGATATAATAAATGAAATAAAAATGAGGACGGCTAAATTAAATGTTTACTTTATTCTTGTTTCTAAAAACAAAAGATCAGCCTGGCAGTCGATATAGATGATTGGACGTTATGGGTGCACACACGACTAATTAAAATGTTATCCTACCGTATGTTTCAGGTTTTTACACAGTTCTTTGTGTGCGTTGTGGTCAGTGGTACAACCATATTATATGCTTTTACATAGCTTACGCAAGAAAGAGTTATATTTTGTTGTCTATACTAGTGTGGTGTGCTGTTGTTGGGCTTTTTTGTATATTTTTTTAGTGGTACTTCACAACAATTTTAAAATTACACCAAAACATGTCGAGTACAGAAACAATAGCAAAATTTACAAGAAAAAAAATACATGTGGAAAAAAATCACTGAACAGAAAAATAATAGACCTAGAAACGAGACACAATAGACAGAATAATGTCTAGTGTCTTTAAAATGATAAGCTCATCCAACAGAAGGCATCGAGTTAATGTCTATATCATTGGTTTAAATGTTACTTTTGATATTGATACAACATAAGTATTCCTTTTAGTTACTAGAATTCGTGAATAACAGCTTAAGCCAGAAGCCGTAACTGAAGCCATAGACGGTCATTAGTCTCAATAAAAGACCATGTAGGCACAATAAGACTAACTAATTGAGCTTGGAGCAGTAGCTAATTGCTGATGAGGTTTCCACGACGACTGGAAATAATAATATTTTGTTCGGGAGTCGTGCAGACAATTCTCTTCAGAACCTGACCTTTCAAACCCTTTGTCTGTATTTTCCGAGAAAATTTGGACAACAAAACCAAACTAATACGATAGAGCTTTCTAATTTGAGTTTATCAAATGCAGTGTTTAAAACTAATTTTAAAATTAGTTCACAAGAGTTTTGCAATGATCCTTTTTGTCAAATTTGAGCAAGTTTGTCCGGTTCCTTGTTTTAATATTGCGTGTCATTATGAATATACACACATCACCAACGCCTTTTTGTTCGTCAAAATTGCCATTGTTGTTTTGTATGTCAACATTGCCACTGTCGTTGTGCTTTTCAATTGGAAATATTGTTTCTTCTAAATCGATTAGAAAAAGGGAATCCTTAAAAAAAAATTAGGAACAATTTTTAGGATGGCAATGTTGCTTCCCGGCCTCGTTTCGGTGACTCAATTGCACGAACATGGGTAAAATGGTTGCACCATGATCAAGTGCGGCGCGTTCATGTATGAGGTGACTTTTCCAACAAACCTTTGACGCAAAATAAAAAGGTTCAAATCATTTGTCCGTGAGAGTAAGACACATTATCTCGATTCAAATGCATAAAATGATCAATACAAATAGATGCATTAGTTTCTACACAATGTCTCGATTTAAATGCATACTTTTATAAATCCAAATATATGCATTAGTTTCAATACAAAGTCTTCATTCAAATGCATAGACCTAATACTATTCAATCTAAATAAATACATTTTTGGTTTCTACACAGAGTGAAGTCTCCCAGCAGCTGCAAATGGATTGGTCTTTGTCTGCCAATCAACGGATATCGATGCTGCTCTGGAGTCCCTCAGTGTATTAATTAAAGGCTATTTCATTCGGCGTACACTGAGGCGGTTGTTTGAGGGTCGTTCTGCCCCGTTTTACGGCGGGCTACCTTCCTTCATACATCATACATCACAGGCTAACCAGACACGGCCTTAATTAGTCATGTATTAAACTACATTAAACTTTGAAGAGATAATTAGCTGGGTGGTAATGAGTGTGGCCTTGTGGTGCTAATTAGCAGCACGCAGAGAACAATTTGTTATGATGGGAGTAATAATAGTGTTGTATTATTTGAATCATAATGTATTCAGTACTATTAATGGACTATGATACATCATGGGGCAAAGAACGCAGTCTTTTTGAGGTAAGGTAGATGAGTGCAATTAGTTTGGGTATATAAAGACAATTTACCCAAACCAGTCATAGTCTTGTGTCCACATACATCAAAATGGCTTATGGAAACATGCATGCATGAAACAACAATTAGCATTCGGAGAGAAGCGGCACCAGACTGGTAGTTATATTACAGCATTACCAGCAATAAACTTTAGTTGCAGGTATACTTACTCGCATTGAATCAAAATAAGGTACAGCTACATTTTTTTTAAAATTAAACATAATGAAGCTTCAGAGCAACTTTCAATCATGATATTTCCTCTTATAATTGACTCGTCATTAGTAATAATAACAATTACAAAATGTACCGCAGATCAAAGTACTAATTAAGTTAACTTTTTAAACGCATTAGTACGTCACACAGCTAAGTGTTCCCATATAAACTGCTGTCTGAAAAAAGGGGAAAGATAGTTTTATTGGCCCAAAGTGTTTAGAGTAAAAAATGTGTAATTTATTCCGTAATATGATATTCACTTTGTTTTTTTTCGTTGGTAACTATAATGTTGCATTTCCCTTTAAAGACGTTTTAAGTTGAGATACATCATGAAGTCATTTGTGTTACTTCATGTTATGTAATGCCAGCCTTGTGCGAGCTGGTATCCTTAAGAATGGTGCAACAAATGGGGGCTTCTGTGTACTATCATATTTTATCGTCTCTATGTTGTAATATTTATAATTTTATATTCTATACTTTTAAATATATGTATTCAATTTTTGTTGGTGGGATCCGGGAGGTTACATCGCTTTTGATTACATTTTTTTTTTCTTTTTTTCTTTTTTTCTTTACCCTGGACGGCCCCTTCCAACACAGATTTTTGTCCGAAGATTTAAAATAAAATTTAAAAAAAGAACCAATGTGTTCAAAGTGAGGTTTAAAGGGGGTTAAATTTTGTTCACCCTATTTTGTATGACCTTTGAGAATCATCAATGTAGAAAAGGAACAAAGAAGTTTGAAACATTTCTTTAAAACGAGAATTGCGTTATTGTGACGTGATGGCAAAGGCTATATCAGGACAATTACTACAAGTTCAACGTTGACTTGACTTCATTCCATAACCAAGTCCTATCCATTTTCTTTCCTTTTACCGACTCCCTCATATTAAACGCTATATGGCGTCACAATTTATCTTTTGCGTGCAGTGGCATCATTAACGGCAGTGTACACGTTTGGTTAAAGACCAGTGTTCTTAATACTTGGTGTATCCCAACATAATATGCATGAAATAACAAACCTGTGAAAATTGGGGCTCGAATTGGTCATCGAAGTTGCGAGAAAATGATGAATTGAGAAAAAACACCCTTGTGGACGAATTTGTGTGATTTCAGATGTAAATAAAATACTAGTCTTTTAATATTTTAGTGAGAAATTACCTCTTTCTCAAAAACTACGTTACTTCAGAGGGAGTCGTTTCCCACAATGTTTTATTCTATCAACAGCTCTCCAAGTCAACTTTTAAGTTAATATTTGTTTTGAGTAATTACAAAACGTGCACCTTCTCTTAAATGTGTTAATTAACCAACAAATACAAGAACAATTTGCAAAGGTTTCAAAAGAATCCAGTATGGTCGCACGTCCTTTTATTTGCAACAAGTGAACAAAAAGCTATTCAAAGTCTGATAAATAACCGCTTTGTGCTTCAACGACATCGGATTGATTTACTATAAGAATTTGGCCCTTGGTTCAAGGCAATTTCTCGTCTTAATTTATTTTACGTAAAAGAACCTTAGGGAGGTTTACGGTAAAACCATGTGGATATCTTTTGTTATAGTAGCGTTGAGTCATGAAAACATTGCTCCGTGATTTTCACCTTTTTTGCTCTTCTTCGGGTAAATTAAACTCCATAAATCTTCATTCCCAGTGAATAGATATTTATATGTTATTATGGCCAAAACTTGATACACAAAAGTTATCCAACCCTTTAACTAAAACCGAGTCTCGAGGTAGAATTGTCTTTACATATTTGCATCGGAATCAGATATCATTTATAATATCCTTTAAAGACACAGGACACTAGTGGTAAAGTCGTCTCACTTGATCTATCTCATTATATGCATAAAATAACAAACCTGTGAAAATTTGAGCTCAATTGGTCGTCGAAGTTGCGAGATAATAATGAAAGAAAAAACACCCTTGTAACACGAAGTTGGGTGCTTTCAGATGCTTGATTTCGAATTCTAAACTCTTAAACAAATTCGTGGAAAATTACTGCTTTCTTGAAAACTACGTCACTTCAGAGGGAGCCGTTTCTCAGAATGTTTTATACTATCAACCTCGCCCAATGTACTTTTTAGTTGGTTAATGTACTTTTTTCTAACAGAAATTATAGTGTTCACGGATTTACATTGAGCTTGCAGGGTTTGGGGATGGGGATGGTGGGGGGCTTCCCTTGGAATGTTGCTTGCTGGTGTGCTGTGGTTTTTGGGGGATGGGTGGGGCAATGTCGCAGAGTTAATTTTCGTCTCAGGTTTGGCGTGTAGGGTCGTATTGGCCAGTTATGGGATGTTTTGGTATAATATCATGGCTGGTTGATGGGTTTTTGCATGCTAAAATAATGTTCATGTCACTGAGATGAAATATGTGTTGTGGCTTGTTTTGCTCATTTCTCATTTGCTGCAGTTCCTCGGTAAGTGGTATTTCGGGGGAGGCTTTCTACTGTCATTGTCTTCGGGCCCTGTAGGTTTGTTGTGAATCTGTGGACATTTTGAAAAAGTACCTTGTGTATATCGTTTGTGTTAATGCTTTTTACTTGCCATCTTTTGTTTAAATTTTTACTGCAATTTTAGAATGTTTAATGTATAGTATATAGTGTTTTTTTTTTATGAGCTAGGTCTGGGAGAGCACATCTTTTTTGATGACAGTTTTTGGACTTTTGCCCTTCCCTGGACGGCCTGTGCTTGTTTTATTGTTTTGCTTTTTTTGTCCGAAGAATTAAAATAAATAAATAAATAAAATAAATTACTCGTTACCAATTGAGGTTTTATGCTGATAATTATTTTGAGTAATTACCAATAGTGTCTACTGCCTTTAAAACCTATTATATATGAATATTTGTTTACCACTTTGCCTCCATACATCCTGTGGTATAAAACCTAGATCGAGAGAAGCACTGGAATTGAACAACCCACGGTCATGTCTGATTTGTCGAAACGTAAGGACTCATTATACCCTTAGTCATTGTTCACACACACTGCTAATTATTGTTTACTCTTTCGTGGGTAGAGTATAACCGGAGGACGTTTATTAAGACGTTGTTTCTCTTGGTTTAAATAATGGATTTTAATGAAAACAACAATCAGAGATAAAAGGAAGTTGATGTGATGTGGCCGGCAAGGTCGTTACGGTTCGCTGAGCAAAAAGGAAATGCAGTATTTATACATCGATGGCTTGATAGCAAAATACAACCCTAATGTCAAATTAAATCCTTCAATTAATCAAATATTTAAGTAAAATTTACCTAAAAACTATCTCTATATTTAATATTTAGACATTTTTATTATGAGAGATGTTCTCCTAGGCTTGCTTTTATGAAAGCTTTATAATTGCTTTTTTGTTTTAGTAAATATTTAGACAATTTTATCATAAAAGTTTTTTTCCTAAAGGCTTGTTTTTATGAAAGTGTATTGCTTTTTTTTTTAGTCATACTTGTGTGAAGGCCTGCTTGTGTGATAGGACAGGACTTGTTTTTCCTGATCATTAAGTGTTGAATTATAGCATAGAGTAAAGTTTAAGATACCACAAGCTTCCGGTATCGGTCCATTGTCGGGTTTTTTATAGACTCAATCAATCGATGACATTAAATAACACTCAGCTGTCAAAAATTGTAGTTAAGATGATGACCGACACCAAGTTGTTCATTAATTTGTGTCGATCCTTCAGGCAGGCGAAACTGATATGTTTTTCCATCTTGTTTTTAGGCTAATTCTGTAATTAAGAACTGAATGTCTAATGATGACAAAACAAACTGTTTGTGTTGCTGCCAACTTGCGATCTATACGTGCTTACTCAAGGTGATCTCGATTACCATCATAGGTAACACTGTTCGCCCCAAACAAGGCTATATCAGCCACTATTGGTATGGGGCTACATGAAGAACAATTAGTCAATGTGAATATAACTCAGGGGAGCTGAAGGTATAGGGATTTGATATTCCTCTTAAAACAGTCTAGATAGGATGGAGGGAAACATGCACCAGGGAAGGAGTTTCAAAGAGATACAGTACGTGGAATAACGCTGTTGGAATGGGATCACTCTGTATTAGAAACAAAGACTGCTTCTATGTCATAAGCAGCATGATACCATGAATTCTGAAAACTCGTCAATTCTCGTCTTCAAGGTAGTGGACACTATTGGTAATTGTCAAAGACTAGCCTCCACAGTTGGTGTATCACATCATATGCATAATATAACAAACCTGTGAAAATTTGAGCTCAATTGGTCATCGAAGTTGCGAGATATTAATGAAAGAAAAAACACCCTTATCACGCGAAGTTGTGTGCGTTTAGATGGTTGATTTCGAGACCTCAAATTATAAATCTGAGGTCTCGAAATCAAATTCGTGAAAAATTACTTCTTTCTCGAAAACTATGGCCCTTCAGAGGATGCCGTTTCTCACAACGTTTGTTACCATCAACCTCTCCCCATTACTCATTACCGAGTAAGGTTTCATGCTAATAATTATTTTGAGTAATTACCAATAGTGTCCACTGCCTTTAACTATCTAAATTCTCTTCTTTTGAGATTTTCATTTTAATAGCTTCGACGACACTGCAAAACGAGGGTGTTGAGAAAACGGACACCATGGGTGATGTTACATAATTATGATACCCAAGGGAGAATACCAATATTAACATCAAAGGGTGTTAAAATAACACCACAATTTTTGCATTGGAAACCAAGCTGCAAAGGCACAATTATGGCAACCAAATCTGACCAAGTTTCCCTCCTTGAATACTTTTATAAAATCCCGAGACAGACGTTTTGATCTTAAATTTTAAAACGTTCACATTCGCTGCAAAAACTGGGTATAAAAAAATGACACCATGGGTGTCCCACAAGAGATGTTCATATGATGTTAAAATATTTAACACCAGTTGACACAAATGTAAGTGTTTTTGCAGAATTGAGTGTTATTTAACGCCCTAGTTTTTACAGTGTAGATTTAAATACTTGAGCGATTAATGAAAAGAAACGATTATTCCTGATCAATGAAACTACAATGGAGTTAGCTCAAGTTCTATTTCCTGTATTTTAACAAAGCAAGCTTAAAGTCCTAAACAGTGGTTTCTACACTACAGCCAACGGACTTTGGAATGGTTTACCATTATTCGCCATGCTGTCTCACGCAAACAATGAAGTATTTGCTGTTTTAGTTTAGTTTTTACTAGTTTGATGTGTGAAGTGCTTTATGACCTTGGTGGAAGAGCTTGTAAACATGTACATGCCTTTATGGTATTCTGTACTCCACTTATAAACACGTTTCACGAAACAGGAGGTAGGGTGTCATTGATGTGCCATTGAAAGCACTGTGGAAAGACGTCCGATGCAAAACCTGAAGGAAAAATCGCTATAAACTTTAAGTGATTATTTTTGATCGGGAACACTAAAATGAACATTTCTGACGTCGGTTTCATTTCATTCATTTATTAACTCTGGTTGTGAAGGCAAAGGATTCACAGAAAAGGGAACTTACTGGCCAAGAACCACTGTACAATGAAAGAAGTCACGGACGGGAATTTTAATTTAAGATGTGGGTGGGAAACCTCAGGCAACTATTCCCTGCGATATAACCCACGCAATCAAGTAGTAATTTAAAACCCAATCCACATAGTGGTCCTTTAGGGATTTGAACTGAGGTCATATAAAACTAAAGGTGGAAGGTGAGGAAAGATACGCCAACAACCCCGACTAGAAAAACTACTTCTATTTCAAATAGAAAAAGCTTAGGTTTAAAGTGTAATCAAGCGAGCTTTCTTAAATTGTATATTCTGGGTGAAACTTTTGATGATTGTGATTGTATTATTCAACTGAAGTATATATCATGTTAAATTAATCTGAATTCCAAAATTTCATAAAGAACTCCACAGTATTTCACCTGTCGTCATTACGGTTTCCAGATTCATTAAAGACACCGGACACTTTGTGTAATTGTCAAAGACCAGTCTTCCCACTTCGTGTATCTCAACATATGCATAAAATAGCAATCCTGTGAAAATTTTAGCTCGATTGGTCGTCGAAGTTGCGAGATAATAATGAAAGAAAAACCACCTTTGTCACACGAAGTTGTGTGCTTTCAGATGATTGATTTCAAGACCTCAAGATATAATTCTGAGGTCTCGTAATCAAAATCGTGGAAAATTACTTCTTTCTCGAAAACTACGTTACCTCGGAGGGAGCCGTTTCTCACAGTGTTTTAACCCTTTAGTCCCTGCACCGCCCGAGTTTGCTGAAAACCAATTTCTCAAGATTCTTGCAGTAAATTACTGGAATCGTAGTTCGCATTTTAAAAGATAGCCATGTCCTAATATGTATGCCCAATTTTTTACCCTTTCGGTAATATTTGTATAAAAGTACAAGTTCTCAAGGGAACAATAAATGCCTCTCGTTAAACGGCTACGGTAATTTTTATGGCGAATATTTTTGTGCACGGATGAAGTGGACACAATAGCTTTTCAAGGCTTTTATCTGGCTCAATGCTCATACTGATTAAATGCGAAGGCGTTAATTTTCGACAATATCATCATAAGAACAATTTCCTGTTTACTAATGAGCGGTTTTTTTTCGTAAGAGCTAAATTATTTCATCATCATTAGCTTCGACAAGTCAACTGTGAAGGGAGAATTAATAAGATCTATAACAACTAGATATATTAACAAATGCGTAGACCTACTAATGACTATCGAGTTTTCTTTTGATGTTCCTTTTTTTCTACAAACACAAGCTAGCGAGGTTCCCTCGTACCGCATAGAGGCGGCTGGGCCGTACAGTGGCTAAATGGTTATACTCTACCAACAGCTCCATTAAAAACTTACCAAGTTTTTATGTTAAAAGCTATTTTGAGTAATAACCAATAGTGTCCACTGCCTTTAAGTAATTGTCAAAGACCAGTATTCTGAAAGACCATTAAATAACATATGTTAAAAGTTGAACTCAATTGGTCATCAAAGTTTCAATGAAATAATTAAAGAAAACATCTTTTAAAAGACTTTAGTCCCGAAGCCGTTTAATATTTTAGTACAAAACTACTTCTTTCTCAAACACTATACTTTAACTTCAGAGGGAGCCGTTTCTCACAATGTTGTATACTATCAACAGCTATCCATTGCTCGCTACCAAGTAAGTTTGTATGCTAATAATTATTTTGAGTAATTACCAATAGTGTCCAGTGCCTTTAAGTAATGTATCAGCCAGGGAATGGAGAAACAGACTCACAGACAGGGGGAAAACTGTCCTGAATGAACTGACCATTGCCCCCAGCGACACCCCCCCCCCCCTTTCCAATAGACACCTCGTCTACGCACACAATTCCTCTTTCGCTCGAAGCGTATCTAACAGAATGTCATCGAGTTAATAACTCGTCGTCTGATAGAACTGTTGTCTACTTTTAGAGACATAATTGTCATCATTTATTCTGAACAAAACTGCAGCGAGAATGATAAGGAATTGAAAGGGTTTCTTTACGTGGCATCCAAATCAAATTAGGCTAAATATTTTGGGTATATCATCAACATATCAAATTTCGATTTCTGAACCTTTATCACTGACCAATACAACTGATTGTGGTAATGATGATGTTTTTCAAAAAGAAAACGTTTTTCAAAAAAGGTATGTTCTCGTCCAAAGGCATGGTGTTCTAGATTCATACACACTCTTTCCCAATGTTGCTACTTTCTAGTTTAAAAAAAAATGGTGAAAAATGATTCTTTTGTTAATTGTCTGTACTAAGGTGTGTGCATTAGGCTAACAGCACAAACTTTTAGTAAAAATAATTTACAAAAGAAATGTCTGTCACCTTCTTTTTTTAAGCCTTTATGCGATGACGTCACAAAGCTATATCTGATAACGACGGCACATATCAGACTAAGGTCAGTTTTATACCCATGTGACAAATGTTATTGACAAAACTCATGAGAACCAACAGTTCTTTTCAGAAGGCACCCCAAACTAATTTAGAGATAGTCATTGGTGTTTCCGCAAACCTTTCCATAAAACTCATGGACACAAACTATTTCCCGTTAAAATACAAATTGCAATTATAGAAGAACGATTTTCCACCAATGTATTCACGTCACCAAAATGTTTGTAGTCATCATAACATGCAGCACATATCCCCCTTTAAAGGGCTTCATTCCTTTGCCTATGAGGGTTATGGACATAATAGTGACTCGACAGGTTGGCTCCGTGGATTTTCCCTCCCTTTCACCTCTGTGGACCACGGTTCGAATTTCACCTCAAACCGGAGCTTTGTATGTTGATTGGGTTTTCAGTCCCTAAAATGCTGGGGGTTTCCCCATTTTGGATGTCCTCCTACGTCTCAATCAGAACTTCTCTCATGTAATTTGTGTTGCTGTTTATGTGTGTAATAATTGAATACATATATAACAACGGTTGTCTAAACATAAAAAAAGGTCATATTGAGTGGCAAGGTGTGCCTTACCTTCATACATAATTTGGCCACGTCTATAGACAGGACACATTAAAACTGTTTTAAAAAAAGACATAAATATTACCAAAAATGATGAGCAAAACACACATTTTTAATACTTCTACTTATTGATCTCTTACCTCGTATCCCTGATATAAGTTGCGTCTTATGTTGACTGTAGTTGACTAACCCACGACCCTGATGTAAATCTCTCTCTTGACGAACAACCGAAGTGTCTTGGTTTCCTCCATCTCCCCGAACCGCCTTTCCTTGAGAAATATCCCCGAGCAATGCATCTTTTTTAAGTCTGGATTGATGGAGCGATGTGCTCTGAGTGGATTTCACCGGCTCCAGATGTAAAGTCCGCCCGGGGGTCTCCTGAGCTTGGTCGCCCCCTTGCCGAATCTCACCTAGGAGACCCAGGTTGGAGAAATGGTTGAATAGAAGAATATACCCAGGGAACACCAAGCAGACGAGTACCGTGAGCTTAAAGAGGGTACTGTCCCTGTGTCTTAGATGGCATGGGAGAAGGCGAGCAAGCCAGCCCCCTGCTTTGTGTCTACGTTTGCTTCGCATTGTAACTTCGTCTTCACTCAGATGTACTTTCTCACGTCACAGCTCATCTGTACAGAGTATGGAGAAAAATGGAGCCTGTATAAAGTACCATTGCGAAAACTGCATTGGTTTTTAACCAAATAAATACATACAGAAAGGTATAACAGCAAAATGAGTCTATGTCAAACTATTGTACTATAGAATCACATGAAGCAAGGTTAGTATTATTACACGGATATAGCATATCCGATGTACGCACTACCTGACATGCCATCCTGTTTAACGGTGACCTACTATGTGTTTAAACCAAATAAACACAAGGGAAAATAGTACCAGTATATTCGCACCTCTATATCCTTCGAAAGCTGCAGTAGTCTTGAACTGATGGTACGACTGGTACAAAGACTAGCCTTAAAATGAAGGCTGATACATCAGTGATGTGGGCTGGGGGTTGATGTCACGCACACTAAGTAGACGACACCGATTCACAGATTGCAGGCTTTCTTTATTGAAGGTCTGTCAAACCACATCCATTAGAAGCATCAATCACATCCACACGCACAGTGGCTGTACGTACCATACCGCATCAATTGTAATATGCTCCTTACATGTTGTGCATATCAACGATGCATTACATCGCACGAGATGCTAGTCACTACATCATTTCCACATGCGTTCTCCATTCATCTTATCGTATCTGCGAGAGACGAAGCATTTAAGCTTCTTTCAGACGATCGAGCCCCACGCTTTCCTAATTATTCACGACATTGTGTACATTTTTCGGGGCATTGTTTACACACAGCGGACCACATTGATCAGCTGGCGAGTGTTGCCATTACACGACGGGATCTCTAGTATGTAATGCACCGTAGCATTAGCTTCCTAGCTCACTGTGTGTACATTTGCCTACTGTCAACGACGGCTCTCGCCAAGTGTAGAGCGCCATGCTCATCTTAATAATAGAAAAGGTATTAATAATCGTCTTGCAATATTTGAGACCTTCGTCTATTGGGCTCTCTCTGGAGAGAGAATAGACTGTGAGGATGCTAGTGACTCAAATCGCGCCCTCTGTTGGCGATATGGCATAGTGGATGTTTGCTGTTCAGTGGTTTTATTGTGTTGATTTTCTGTACCTTTTATTTTGTTTTAACGATTATATTTTTATTAAACAAATCAACAAATAATTTTGAATTTAAGTTGCGTGCTATTTGTTCGATATTTAATGCGAAAATCTGTTTTAAGGTAAATAAATGATGGCGCTGTCCAATTCACTGACATTTTGAGACTGTTGACTTGATACCATAGGTTTGCGAAACAAAAATGTTTGCAAGGTGTATGGGTGGGGCCCATGTCAGTTTAAATATATCTCTGTCAGTTGGGTTGACCGCAGAGTGTGTGGTGGGTGGATATATTTGGGGTAACCGAGGAAGCCGTTCTGACGGTTGCGTCATTGGTTTGTGTGGGTTGGGGTGAGACCGTGGGGATATTTTTTTCAGATCCCCTTTATAAGTATAGCAATAACATGTTTTCGTGCCTCAATTTCGTGCACTCTTCAGTTGCGGTGTGGGTGATTCAGATTGAATCTATAGGTCTCCAATCTCAAAAGAGAAAGAAAGGTTATGGGTTGTGTTTGCCGTTAGGTTCAGGGTGAAGGTTGTGTTGTTCGCACTTGCGTGAGAAAGCGGTTGGCTTTTCTATTGGATTGTGAGTGGTGAGCTCCTTTAACCAATTTACGTTTTGCCATTGTAAGAGAGGGTATAGAAAGTGAATTTTATTAATAAAAATAAAACTGGATTGGATTAATTATAGTATAAGGAAATGCCTTACTATATTATTAACACAAGTATTGTATTGTAAGTCTCTCTTAGGAAGGTGCGTTGGTCCTGAAAAGGACCGGTTGGTTTGGTTTAAAGTTGGAGCTCAGTTGCGTTGTTCAAGCTTTCTCTTCGTCCCCTTGGTCGGGTGTTGTTTAGGACGGGTGAAGAAGCCGAAAAGGTGGTTCGCTGTCCTTAACTCTGGTTCTTCGAAGTGTTCTTGGATCCGCTGTCTTGCCTCCTTCTTCGCTGTTTCGAGTCTTGTCACCGTGTCTTGTTCCAAAGTCTTGTACTCCTCGAGAGCTAGTTGAGCGAAAGCTAGTGAAGTCGTCTTACCCAATCTTTCCCAGGAATCCTTGAAGGATTGCTGGTAGGATAGAAATAAAACTGAAGGATCATTGGAGGGAGGTTGACGTCATGAAACAGTGAGTACAAAGTCATGATTTTCAGCTTAGTATTAATTGTAAAATATTTCTTAAAAGAATTGTACAACACTAATTTATAACTCTTAACAAATCTTTTTATTATTGCATTGCAAAAGGAGGTTTTAACTTTTTATTTTTCTTGATATAACATGGAACACTCATAGTCAAAACCAAGGGTTGTAAAAAAAAAAAAAAAGGCTAATAATATCGGGTACTTGGGCACTATGCTGTACTGCCCCCCCCCTACCTCTTTGTGGATTCTCATTGCTCATTCATCTGTGATGAATTGTTTTAGTTCTCATTTTTTCAGGTCATGAAGCAATAAACTCCAACAATAAACGCAGTTTCCTCGTTAGTGTACAGCCTGTATTGACGGATTCTTCATATCCTGAAGTTCTATACATCTCATGCTACAAAGATGCATTGAGTGGATGGAAAGACAAAGCTCATAAGAAAGGGCTTCAAGCTCAAATTCAAATTGTGTCGTGCGGTACTCATTCATTTGAAGGAACATTACAAGAAAAAAAATTCGTCTAAGATCACAGATTTACATAAAACTTACATGGTCTGATGATGATGGTATAGTGAAACATCCCTTGAAATATTTTTGTCTGAAATGTCATATTGATGAAAACCTTTACAAGTTTGTCAGTTTATGTATAATATAGAGTGGATTTAAAGTGCTTTCACTGCCAGCATTTTTGTAATCGTCCTTTCATAATGGGGAAGAAAAAATATTGTTTGGAGAGGAATTTAAAACAAAGTTATCGAATATCAACATAGATTGATAAGGGAAATTATGAACAGTTAAAATGTCAAATTCATTGCCTTTCTTTTGACTAAAAATGTCGTCGAAATTCAGGAATGATATAAAAGATTCCCTGAGCGAAAAATAAACAGAGCCATTTAACACCATAAAATTATACACGTGATGTTTTTAAATGTTGACAGCCAATATTCGCACTGGAAAGGTGTCGAACAGCGCGAACGGCATTTTACATAAGGTTTAGAAACTATTGCAATTTTTCAACTTTCAAAAGGGCTGTAATCTATTGGAAATTTTAATTCATCGTAACAATGAGTTTGCCCTTGTAGCCCAACTTAATGATAACCCAAACTGATATCCAATTCGCGATGCAATAAAACCCGTAACTTATTACTGTTTTGTTAAACCGGACTATTGCGTGTTGACTAAAAAACCAAAAGTGAAAATATTGGAGAAATAATTTCATAAACCTTCAAACTAATTTGAATCCCGAGCTATGTCCTTAAGAAATTTTCTTTTTCCTTTTTTGTTTTGTTTACAGAAACGGATTTAAAACGGAATTAATCATTTATATCTTGATAAGTCCACAACAATGACGAAATACGAGAGTAGACTAGCATGGAGGATTAATCCAGTAAGTTTGTGTTTTTCTTTCGGGCATCAATTAATTCACCTCTATGGAGTGCAGGTGATTTTCCAGGTGGTTTAAGAGTAGGTCAGGCAAGAAGCGAAACTAGCTGGCAGGTGTTTTTTAAAGGCACTGGACACATTTTGGTATTTTGTCATAAAACAGTTTTCTCACTTCCCCCATGCATAAAATAACAAATCTATGAAGTTTGGCTTATTCAATTGGTCATCGAATTTGCAAGAGAATAATGCGTAAAAACACAACTGTTGCATTACTCTGTAGAGGCTTCAGCTGAAGTATTTTTTATTTGAGTGAGAAATTACCTCTTTCTCAAAAACTACGTTACTTCAGAGGCTGCCTTTTCTCACAATGTATTATGATATCACCAGCTCCCCGCTCTTTATTAAGTTGCTATGCTAATAATATTATTCTAAAAATTATTGTTTAGAGTAATTTTGGCCAATAGTGTCTATAGTGCATGCCTTGAAAGACATCACTCATTCCTAACCATTCAGTTTAAAGTACTTCGTGAGGCCCATTATTCGCAATGTCACCTTGTTTCTAAAAAATATTTTTCCTGTCAGGATTTGCAGCCGTTGCCACCTGGAACGTCTGCTCATTCATTAAGAGACCGGTCTGCACTCCTGGTGTCAACATTCAAACCCTTTTCAAAACCACGGCTTTGCCTCCAATTTCGGCCCAGGCTAGCCTGGTCCCGTGGTAGTTTTTGCATTGCGTGTGCTTTGTGTACGTGACCCGTGCTCAGGGCTTTTTAGACTAAAGAAAGCACTGCAATTTACATGGGTGCACTCACGCAGCATTCATAGAGACTGGAATTCTCGTTTAATACAATTAATGTCTTCAGCTTTGTACTTTCCCATGAAAAAAAATGTTTTGCAAAGAACAAAAACATCATCAACTACAACAACAGCATGCAAAAGCAAAAGCAAATGCAAAACAAATCCGAAAGCAAAAAAAGTGCAAAGACAAAACAAACATATTAACAAAACATGAAATCGCACTTTTATTTTGTTTGCACATGCCATAAAAATTATTACATGAAATTTAAAATCACATGCCTTATAAAATAATTGTTTTTCAAAAAACATCTATTTTGTAATTTTGAAGAACTAATACAAAGTAATAGTGAACGCGTTCCAAGTTTTCAAGAACGCTATTAATTTATTTTTGATTTTGTACCGATAATTGTTTCTTGTCAAGAGAGGGCGCACTTTATTGATCTAAAAAATAAATAGTGTGTTGCGAAAAAGAAGGAACATGTGCGAATCCAGTTTGAGATTTTGTTGTGAGCAATAAATGCTAGTTACGTTACAAAAATGAGTCGACTTATCGTGAAAAACCTTCCCTCAGAGGTAAGCCGAGGTTTAACAGTTTTTTAATGATCTTTCATGTTGTAACGCTGTGAAAATCATAGAGTTTGTGTTGGTATTTTTGCCTTACCCTTGCCTTCTTGTTAATGTCAGATGTTGGGTGACAAGTTCCACCTGCCTGCTGACTTAACTCGCTGCACCTATTACGTGATAATTAATAGTTGTCAAGTTTGTTCATCTCTTTCTTTTCTGTGGTAATAAGATCGTTGCAGCCTGAGTTTCTAACTTTCTAGAATACATGTAAGCCATGGTTTGCTCACATTGACTGTGGGCTTGACTGAGTGAGCCAATCTTTTCATTTGTTTGATTTTTGAGCCATTTGTTGTAAACAGACAGCAGAGGATCAAGCCGGCATTCTTGGCTCAAACCTACCTCCTTGCTCAAATTGAACAAGTTTTTAGGGGTTGTTGTTCTAAAGCCCCCTCAACCCCCACAACCCACGACCCTTCAAAGCGTGTCCCACTTGCGAATTCATAAACAGCCTAGGCTAGTAAGATTAAGTAAGAATTCAGTTCCCGATAATGGGCAACCCCGATAATATTTTGTGCCAACACCAACTTCCGAAAAGAAATGGTTGCATATTTTCCCCAGGACAATGAGGCCACTTGGCATGAAACGGGAGTATTTACTCCGCTCCCGCACGTCTAAGCACACCAATCCTGCTCTCTCATTGGCCGTACAAGCGGTACGAGCAGTAGGCCCTTTGTGGCCGGGGGTGTGCGGGAGACAACGACCCCAAAATGGTAAACAAGTGTTGGCCATTTGGTTGGTCAGGTCTCTAACCTCGACCTACGCATAGAGCAAGTAGTACACATGACGGGAGCCCGTAATCGTACTCGGGCTCTAAACGCAGGTTCCCAGTTGGCATATAATCTTTGTTCAGGCTCGGGTCTGCCAAGAGATACGCGTGGTAATTGCGCGTTTTTTTTTCTGTCCATCAATATTGTTGCCATAGGTCCTGATCTCAGCCAATCACGCGCAGTTTGCTTCGTGCTTACCTTGTGTGTATGGTGTGTCTCGTACGCTGTGTGGTGGATATGTGCGGATTGGAGGATGGCAATGTATGAAGTGTAGTCGACGTCATGATACAAAATTGTGTGCGTGATTGGCTGAGATTGTGTAGGGCCACTGATTTTCCGCGATCGCGGAAAACGGACGGAATTCGCGGAATCCGCCCTTTGAAACGGAAAACGGGATTTCAGAAAATTTGATTTTTTTTTTCTTTTTTTTTCTTGACGCCAAAACTATTGAAATTGCATTCTTTATTAAGATTCTTTTTGTTAAACTAAAAAGGCATCAGAAATCAGACCATTAAAAAGTACGAGATCGTAACCGTGGATCATTCTGTTCTACTTCACACCATCCTCAATGTTTACACACATGATGTACACACGTTGTTAACATGGTTAAGCGAAGGGCATTATTCGCGGCACGTTTTAAAAATTTTTTGTTCACCCAAATTGCATTTTCTCCCTCTCTTTTACCAACAATAATACACAAACTAGCTTACCTATGATCTATAAGAACACATACAATGTTTTTTCATCTCGGAAAGGTCTAAAATAAAACCGTAAACTGTCAACATTCTGTCGCCAAAGCGAAAACAAAATGGCTGACATTTTGTTTGTGGATGGAGAATGGTCACGTCCATAGACTTGTTCCCAAGTCTTTGATCATGCTGAAACAGCGCCCTCTTGTGGGTACACTCCTGTCATTAGCCTACAATGTGGCTGATGCAGAGAATCAACTGCAGTTTTAGACTTGGAATCAAGTCTATCACATCATGTGCATTGATACTGCAGTCACAGTGCAACCTTTTTAGAACAGCAGTATACAAAATAATCCACAATTATAAAAAAAAGTATTTTTTTGAAATTTGTCAGTTCAAATGAACATTTTACGAAGTCAACAGTGCAACTTATCTCAAATTGATTTTTATAAGTGTGTCCCTGGGTATTAAACAACCTTTTATCTAATTAAAAAAACATGAAACGGAATTTTTTGTGCCTGAAACGGAATTCATGTTTTTGCCAAACGGAATTTGCACTTTTCTGAAACGGAAAATCAGTGGCCCTAATTGTGAACAGTGGCAATTTCGGTGTACAGAAAAAAAATTGCACAAAGGTCTAGGGGGTCGAGTGGGTTTAAGAATAACCCTTTTTTTTTCAGTGATGCAAGATCCCCCACCTGATCCCAGCCCTGACAATGTAGGGCAATTGTCTCGTGGAACTTAGATTAGACTTTGTTGTGATTTTTTTTTCTCAAGACATTTTACAGTGTAGTGTGTACGCCTTCATGTTTGCAACCTAAATGGATATTGTTTATCTTTTCTAAATTGTTGCAGATAAAAGAGGAAAAGGTTCGAAATATTTTTGCTGCCCATGGAGAATTGACAGATCTGAAAATGAAGTATACCGCAGCTGGAGTCTTCCGAAAGTTTGCTTTTGTTGGATTCAGAGCAAAGGAAAGTGCCAAGAAAGCCATCGAGCATTTGAATAAAACATTCATTGATTCTTCCAAAATACAGGTAGGTAAAAATATGTGTTGCTTGTAACAGTAAGAATGGAGGCTCCTTTGCTCAAAAAACAGTTACAGAACAAAGAGAAGTCCTTGATAAGCGGGATCCACAAACATGCGTGAGTGTGTCAGTGTGACTTGCAGTTGGCATCAAGGACTTAAACTAAATGGGTATGGACATTTTACACATGGTTGAAATTTTTTGTTCAATTTTCTTTACAAAACCAACAGGGAAATTATTATAAAAGAAAATATGGGAACAAAAATTGGTCCTTGATTCGCTGGGTCAACGAACATGTGGATGTTCAGTTACATGTCATTTTGTCTTGATTTATTTCTCATTCTGTTTTGATCTTTATCAGGTGGAGCTTGCCAAGAACCTTGGGGATGACAGTCTTGATAGACCATGGAGTAAATACTCTGAACAAAGTTCTGCTTTTCAGAATAAGCAAGCTAGGAAGAAAGAGAAGGAAGCGTCGGTCAATGAAGAGAATATTCAGGTGAGGATGTAGTCTTGGGTTGCTATAGTGATAACGCTCTCTGTTTTTTATAGTAAGATTTGACCTCAATAAGCCATTTTGAGATGTGGCAGACACAATGCTACAACACTATTAGGTTTGGGTAAATTTGTGTGTACACTCACAAACCAAACAGTGCACTCCAATCCAGCAGCAGGCCTGATACTTCACGGAGGCAACGAAGGCGATTGCCTCCGTGTCCCCTGGTCATTGCCTTGGTGCCCTTGAAATGCTCCAGTACAAATTTGCAATTTCATCATAGGGTGCCCTTTACCAAGAAGAAAATGCCTTGGTGCCCTTGCCCTTTCAAAAAAGAAGCATACAGCCCTGCAGCAGCCATACCTCAAAAATGCTCATGGTTATTTAAGATATTGTGTTCGGAGCCCCTTCTCTTAATTCCATTCGTGGTCAGGTTTTGAGTGCCATATCCTCTTCCAGTAACCAATGTATACATGTATTTACAGTGTTTTGTTTTATTTTATTTGGTATTGTTTACATCGATTTTTTTTTTTTTCCCTTGTCTTTTTATCGTTTATTCTGTTTATAATTTAATGTAGGCTTTTGCTTTTAAAATTTATTTTAAATATATTTTCACATTTCTGTTCCCTATTTTATTTTACTTAATCTTCAATGTATGCTTTAATTTTCTTTCCTAAGATGATTCTACCTTAATTGTTAACTTTGTACATATAGGCTATATGAATATTTCTTATTGTTTTATTTGGTATCCTTTCCTGTAATTGGCGGCTCGTCCGCTGTTGGTTTGGTCAATAAATATAAAGATCTTGTTTTCTTTGCATTTTCTTGATAACAGTTCTTAACCTCACAGCTCAATTCTAATTAGATCTTCAATATTACAGTATAATTCTTTTTTTCATATTCAGCACATTTCTTTTAGCAGACTAACAAGGGTACACACATCATTGGTTACTCTCTGAATCACTTCTTAAAGATGAGATTCCTTTTACCTGTCAGGCATTTTCCTCTTATCCTCAAATCTTATGTTGTTTCAAGTCTGGCACACATCATTGGTTACTCTCTGAATCACTTCTTAAAGATGAGATTCCTGTTACCTGTCAGGCATTTTCCTCTTATCCTCAGATCTTATGTCTGGTGTACATGAGAAAGACTAAATGCTCTTAAAGGTTAGATTTTATTTTATTTTTTTTTACAGGGAAAAGATTCTCAAAAGCCAAAACAGAAAAAGGAAAAAGTTGATCCACTGCAAAAGGTAAGACACTATTTGCCATAGGCTTTTTTTTACTTTCAATAAATTTCAATTCACTTTATTATCCACAATGGGAAAGTCATTTCGGCCTTTTATACAACAAGTTTACAAAAATTACATAAAATTATTATCTACCATAAAACAGACAAAACCACTTTTGAAAAGGTGGGGATGGTGAAAGTTAATTATTTACATGTTTATTTGTTTATAAATATAATTTGTTTTTATTTTTGTATAAATATCTTTTAATCAAAAACTAAACTGAACAATATCTTTGATTGCAGCTGGAAGAGGACCCTGGTTTTCAAGAGTTCCAAGAAGTTCACCAAATACGCAGCAAGAAACCACTCTGGAGCAATGATGCAAAAATAGCTGAACCCCTCTCTGAGGGTCATAAGTCAAAGGTCAAAGGAGGAAAGAGGAAAATGGGTTTGGATGACTCTGTGGAAGGTGATTGTAGTCTTGTTTTATTTTTTTGTTTTAAAAGAAATAATAACAACTAGTTCTTATATAGCACCGGATAGTTCAAAATGTCATTTTAAAACACTCATAGGTCTATCTAAAGTCAGTATTTTAGAATTATGCTTAAAGGCACTAGACACCATTGTTAACTACTCAAAATAATTTTTAGCACAAAAGCTTACCTGGTATCGAGCAAAGGAGAGCTGTTGTTAGTATAAAACATTGTGAGAAGCCGCTCCCTTTGAAGTACCGTATTTTCCTGCGGATTAGACGCGTCTTATCTGACTTTTTAGACCCCAAAAACATTGATGCGTCTTATATTTCGGTGCGCCTTGTCTGCTGACGATTGATTTTTTTTTATGATCACTGCGTGAAATAAAAATTACCTTCATGTCCAGTTCAAATCAACGAACCTTTGTGTGAAGAATCCTTACTCAATAATGCGGTCAAACAAGGCTATTCAGACACTGAGACCGTTTTTTTGTTCGAACAATGCCGCAATCCCACAGACGGTCCAATTATTCCAACAATGCTGCAACGTGTTTATTCCCCATGACCGTGCTTTCATTCCATTAATGACGCAATGCGTCTAGCTTTCGGTCCAACAGACGTCGGCGGTGTACAAAAGTTTTTCTGTGTGCCCGGGTATTCGTTCCGAAAACGTTTGACAGTCAATAACTTCATACAAACGCATTCACCCAACCGCTGTTGTGTAGTAAACTTTGAGGGTTTTTACTGTGTACTGTAGAGAACAACGATCTCTGAAGTGTGCTTTAGGCTGAACGTATTTTAAAAGGATAGGGTAATAATTTATTTTTGTATTTGCCTCTTTTTAGACCTTTGTGATAGATAAGTGCTGTTGGAACTTAACTGTCATCTTACGTAGGACAAGAGTTTTATATTATTGTTACAATAAACATTCAAATCGTATTAATATTAGTAACATAGTTTTTGGGGAAGAGGTAATTTCTCATTCAATGATAAAAGACGCCATTTATGAAGCAGATGAAAGCACAGTACACGCCTGTCCAATTTGTTCTTTCCAGAGTTCTATGGAAAATAAAATCACAGGAATACTACTCGGGTGGGATTTAAACCCACGACCATTGTCAATCTATTGTTGTGTTGTTTGATGTCAGAAAAAAGTAGACTCATCTAAGTTGTTATTTTTACCAAATCATTATTGACTGCAGAGTCTGAAGACGAGTCATCATCTGATGAAGATGAAGAGATGCCATCAGAAGAAGAAGAAGATGATAAGACGGAGGAAGATGTAACCAACAAAGATGCAAATAAATCTGGCGTCTCAGACATGGATGTGAGTATGAAGTAAAATCAGCTGTCTCTGAAGACAATCAGTGCATACTTATTCGAAAAAGCCAGTTCTTTTCATAACCATCTCAACTAATACAAGATATATTTTTTTTGTACATGGTGTTTACCACAAACCTGTCTAGATTGTGGACATAGCCAGTTTTGCCTTTATACCAAAGATCATTTTGTTTGTTAAGCCGTTTTCAGATAAAACTGTTAACAGATAAAACTATTTGATCTTCCCCCAGTATTTACAAAGTAAGATGGTGAAGAAAGCAGGTTCTAGTAAATCAGATAGCAAGAGAGATGGTGATACAGATAGTGACAGTGACAGTGACACTGACGCTGACAGTGACAGTGACAGTGACACTGATAGTGGGAAAGCGTCTAGTTCATCAGAGGAAGATGATGATGGAACAAGACAAAAGAAGCAAAAGGAAGAAACACAAGCAACAACTACACAAAAGGTATTTGACATTTTCCTTTACTAACTGTTGTTATTTAATGCATGTTTCAAGTTGTGCAAATAGAAATAAACCAAACAAACAAACAAACTTTGACTTGCTTAAAAGTTAATGTTCCATCCCAAATTGATAACATTCCTCACTAAAGTTGGTACCAATCCCAACTTGAGTGTTATGTTAGGACGGCCCAACTATAGCTGGGATTACTTGACAGTGATAGAGAAAATCACAATCCGCAGGCATCTAAAAAGTAATAACTTTCTAAGTAGGATTTGAAACTTTGCATGGTGGAAATAAGATATAGAAGAAATGGCAGTAACACCATGTAATAACTATCTCTAATGAGTAGGGGTGGTTCTGAAAAGAACCGTTGGATTAACTTGACGTTTCGATCAGTAAGACGATCAGAGCATACTGATCGAAACGTCGAGTTAATCCAACGGTTCTTTTCAGAACCACCCCAACTCATTAGAGATAGTCATTACATGGTGTTACCGCAAACTCTTCTATATAATAACTTTCTATATTCTCATTCTCTGGGGCGTGATTCACGGTAATTGGTATGACAAAACTTTCAATTGTTACTGAATCACATTCACACAGCTAAGTTTACCTTTACCACCAGCAGTCTGGTTTAGTCAACAGCAACTGGCCCCTGCACAGTGAAATATCTATGGATCCCAGCTGTAGTTGGGCTGTCCCAACTGTAGTTGGGCTGTCCCAGCTGTAGTTAGGCTGTCCCAACTGTAACTCTCAGAGATGTAGGTGTAGCTGTAGATGTAACACTCAAGCAGACACCAATCCTAGATACAGTTGGGCCATTCACTCAAGCAGGCACCAATCCTAGATGCAGTTGGGCCATTCACTCAAGCAGACACCAATCCTAGATACAGTTGGGCCATTCACTCAAGCAGGCACCAATCCTAGATACAGTTGGGCCATTCACTCAAGCAGACACCAATCCTAGATACAGTTGGGCCATTCACTCAAGCAGGCACCAATCCTAGATACAGTTGGGCCATTCACTCAAGCAGACACCAATCCTAGATACAGTTGGGCCATTCACTCAAGCAGACACCAATCCTAGATACAGTTGGGCCATTCACTCAAGCAGGCACCAATCCTAGATACAGTTGGGCCATTCACTCAAGCAGACACCAATCCTAGATACAGTTGGGCCATTCACTCAAGCAGACACCAATCCTAGATACAGTTGGGCCATTCACTCAAGCAGGCACCAATCCTAGATGCAGTTGGGCCATTCACTCAAGCAGGCACCAATCCTAGATACAGTTGGGCCATTCACTCAAGCAGACACCAATCCTAGATACAGTTGGGCCATTCACTCAAGCAGACACCAATCCTAGATACAGTTGGGCCATTCAAACCAGTTTGGTGCGGGGACAATGTTCATCGAATATTCGCACTGAGCTGGTTAAGTTTTATACTGTGAAGAGAGCTGTGAGTGATTCAAAGGTTACTTGAAGTTACTTGAATTAAAGGAACTCGTTGCCTTGGATCGGTCGAGATGGTCTTTGAAAAGCGTTTGTAACCGTTTGTTATAAAATGCATATGATTAGAGAGATATTTTATAATGAGTAGAATATAATGATCCACACAAGTATCACTCGAAATTACGTGGTTTTCCTTTTACCTCGTAGACTAACACGGTCAGCCATTTATGGGAGTCAATTTTTTGACTCCCATAAATGGCAGACCGTGTTAGTTCGCAAAGTAAAAGGAAAACCATGCAATTTAGAGGCACATTTGTGTGGATCAGTGTCCAATGGCTTTAAAAGTTATCTATTTTATTGTGTTATAGTCACTACTAAAACAAACATTCAATAATGTCCCTTAGTTTCATATCCCTTTGTCTTTTAATCACTCTGATTTTTTCCGAAGTTGACTTAATTTCTGGAATGTATTTTTTTTCTAAACAGACTAAAGTGATGAAAGCGATAAGGAAAGAAGACAAGTTTGAGAGAGGGCAGTTTGTTCTTAAGATGAGAGGAGTTCCATTCAGTGTCAAAGAGGTAAAACTTCCTACGGCTGTCAGCATCCTTTTCAGGATCCTTAGGATATTCAAGATCCTTAGGATATTATTATACTAATAATAATAATAGTCAATATTTATATACCGCTTTATACACCTGATGGGCGTCTCAAAGCGCTGAAACATACAGTATTTACTGCAGGATCCTTAGGATATTCAGGATGCTTCTTAGAATTTGTTAAAAGACCGTGCAAGTCTTGCACGTATGCAAAGATTTATGTGACTACTTAGAATCAAGATTAATGGGTTCGGATACCATTTTTACTGGTAAATACCCAATTTTATATTTTCGTTGAAACCTTTCAAAGGAAATTGCAAACTTGTTTAACTTAAAAATTTGTTGGTCGTAAATAGAGGAAATTCTTCCAGTGGTGGTTGGGGAATCCTGAGAGCTGGGCGGGTTTTCTGGCACTGATCACTGTGGGCCGATTCCCGCCAGTCAAGCAGGTAGGGACTGAAAACCCAATCCACATGCAAGGCTCCAGGTCTTAGGTTGATTTTCTAACCGGGCTACACAGAGATGAAAGGTAGAACAAGAAACAACTGAGCCAATTTATTGCCCCACTAACTTTGATGATTTGTTTTTTCATCTTGTTTCAGAAAGACATCAATAAGTTTTTCTCACCGATACCAATCAAAGCCATCCGAATTCCTCTGAATGAAAAGAAACAAAGAACAGGTTGGTTGTAATTATGCAAATGTTATGCAGATTTATGCAGATTATTTGCTGATCATAGGTATGGTTTATATGTTAATATTCAGAAACCAATTGTAGTTTTCTATGTACTGTTTATTTCTCACAACTGTTTTTTTTTCAACAAGAGTTTGGAATAAACGAATTAACAAATTGAAAAAAAAAGTTTGGAATTAAATAAGATTGTTCTTTACATGAAGTACTACCAAGAATGTTGGTGATAAATTTGAGACAACAATTTTTCCATTTAAATTTCTTTTTAAAGTGTGAAAATTCTTTTGTTGAATGAAAATAAGTGTTTTGTTTTTCTTATTTATCTATAAGTTTACATTTGTTGAATTTCAGGTATGGTTTTTGTGGAGTTATCCTCTGAGATGGATATTACAAAAGCATTGAAGAAGAACAAAAACTACATGGGTAAGAAGAATATAGTTAGCTTGGCTTTGAAAAATTTACATCGATATCCATTTTCCCCAAATCCCCCAAAACAAGGAGCATTCCTGTGTTGGGACCCATGATTCGGGGTGCATGGTAAACATATGAAAATGAAATATGCAGTTTGAATCGGGGATGTCAGGTTGGCGTAGTTGCACCTCTAGGACCCCTGTTCAAATCACAATGAGAGCACTGATTGTGTTCTCACCTCTAGGACCCCTGTTCAAATCACAATGAGAGCACTGATTGTGTTCTCACCTCTAGGACCTCTGTTCAAATCACAATGAGAGCACTGATTGTGTTCTCACCTCTAGGACCCCTGTTCAAATCACAATGAGAGCACTGATTGTGTAGTTGCACCTCTAGGACCCCTGTTCAAATCACAATGAGAGCACTGATTGTGTAGTTGCACCTCTAGGACCCCTGTTCAAATCACAATGAGAGCACTGATTGTGTTCTCACCTCTAGGACCCCTGTTCAAATCACAATGAGAGCACTGATTGTGTTCTCACCTCTAGGACCCCTGTTCAAATCACAATGAGAGCACTGATTGTGTTCTCACCTCTAGGACCCCTGTTCAAATCACAATGAGAGCACTGATTGTGTTCTCACCTCTAGGACCCCTGTTCAAATCACAATGAGAGCACTGATTGTGTTCTCACCTCTAGGACCCCTGTTCAAATCACAATGAGAGCACTGATTGTGTTCTCACCTCTAGGACCCCTGTTCAAATCACAATGAGAGCACTGATTGTGTTCTCACCTCTAAGACCCCTGTTCAAATCACAATGAGAGCACTGATTGTGTTCTCACCTCTAGGACCCCTGTTCAAATCACAATGAGAGCACTGATTGTGTTCTCACCTCTAGGACCCCTGTTCAAATCACAATGAGAGCACTGATTGTGTTCTCACCTCTAGGACCCCTGTTCAAATCACAATGAGAGCACTGATTGTGCTCTCTCACCTCTAGGACCCCTGTTCAAATCACAATGAGAGCACTGATTGTGCTCTCACCTCTAGGACCCCTGTTCAAATCACAATGAGAGCACTGATTGTGTTCTCACCTCTAGGACCCCTGTTCAAATCACAATGAGAGCACTGATTGTGCTCTCACCTCTAGGACCCCTGTTCAAATCACAATGAGAGCACTGATTGTGCTCTCACCTCTAGGACCCCTGTTCAAATCACAATGAGAGCACTGATTGTGTTCTCACCTCTAGGACCCCTGTTCAAATCACAATGAGAGCACTGATTGTGTTCTCACCTCTAGGACCCCTGTTCAAATCACAATGAGAGCACTGATTGTGTTCTCACCTCTAGGACCCCTGTTCAAATCACAATGAGAGCACTGATTGTGTTCTCACCTCTAGGACCCCTGTTCAAATCACAATGAGAGCACTGATTGTGTTCTCACCTCTAGGACCCCTGTTCAAATCACAATGAGAGCACTGATTGTGTTCTCACCTCTAGGACCCCTGTTCAAATCACAATGAGAGCACTGATTGTGTTCTCACCTCTAGGACCCCTGTTCAAATCACAATGAGAGCACTGATTGTGTTCTCACCTCTAGGACCCCTGTTCAAATCACAATGAGAGCACTGATTGTGTTCTCACCTCTAGGACCCCTGTTCAAATCACAATGAGAGCACTGATTGTGTTCTCACCTCTAGGACCCCTGTTCAAATCACAATGAGAGCACTGATTGTGTTCTCACCTCTAAGACCCCTGTTCAAATCACAATGAGAGCACTGATTGTGTTCTCACCTCTAGGACCCCTGTTCAAATCACAATGAGAGCACTGATTGTGTTCTCACCTCTAGGACCCCTGTTCAAATCACAATGAGAGCACTGATTGTGTTCTCACCTCTAGGACCCCTGTTCAAATCACAATGAGAGCACTGATTGTGTTCTCACCTCTAGGACCCCTGTTCAAATCACAATGAGAGCACTGATTGTGTTCTCACCTCTAGGACCCCTGTTCAAATCACAATGAGAGCACTGATTGTGTTCTCACCTCTAGGACCCCTGTTCAAATCACAATGAGAGCACTGATTGTGTTCTCACCTCTAGGACCCCTGTTCAAATCACAATGAGAGCACTGATTGTGTTCTCACCTCTAGGACCCCTGTTCAAATCACAATGAGAGCACTGATTGTGTTCTCACCTCTAGGACCCCTGTTCAAATCACAATGAGAGCACTGATTGTGCTCTCACCTCTAGGACCCCTGTTCAAATCACAATGAGAGCACTGATTGTGTAGTTGCACCTCTAGGACCCCTGTTCAAATCACAATGAGAGCACTGATTGTGTAGTTGCAACCTCTAGGACCCCTGTTCAAATCACAATGAGAGCACTGATTGTGGTAGTTGCACCTCTAGGACCCCTGTTCAAATCACAATGAGAGCACTGATTGTGCTCTCACCTCTAGGACCCCTGTTCAAATCACAATGAGAGCACTGATTGTGTTCTCACCTCTAGGACCCCTGTTCAAATCACAATGAGAGCACTGATTGTGTTCTCACCTCTAGGACCCCTGTTCAATCACAATGAGAGCACTGATTGTGTTCCACCTCTAAGACCCTGTTCAAATCACAATGAGAGCACTGATTGTGTTCTCACCTCTAAGACCCCTGTTCAAATCACAATGAGAGCACTGATTGTGCTCTCACCTCTAGACCCCTGTTCAAATCACAATGAGAGCACTGATTGTGTTCTCACCTCTAAGACCCCTGTTCAAATCACAATGAGAGCACTGATTGTGTTCTCACCTCTAAGACCCCTGTTCAAATCACAATGAGAGCACTGATTGTGTTCTCACCTCTAGGACCCCTGTTCAAATCACAATGAGAGCACTGATTGTGTTCTCACCTCTAGGACCCCTGTTCAAATCACAATGAGAGCACTGATTGTGTTCTCACCTCTAGGACCCCTGTTCAAATCACAATGAGAGCACTGATTGTGTTCTCACCTCTAGGACCCCTGTTCAAATCACAATGAGAGCACTGATTGTGTTCTCACCTCTAGGACCCCTGTTCAAATCACAATGAGAGCACTGATTGTGTTCTCACCTCTAGGACCCCTGTTCAAATCACAATGAGAGCACTGATTGTGCTCTCACCTCTAGGACCCCTGTTCAAATCACAATGAGAGCACTGATTGTGTTCTCACCTCTAGGACCCCTGTTCAAATCACAATGAGAGCACTGATTGTGTCTCACCTCTAGGACCCCTGTTCAAATCACAATGAGAGCACTGATTGTGCTCTCACCTCTAGGACCCCTGTTCAAATCACAATGAGAGCACTGATTGTGTTCTCACCTCTAGGACCCCTGTTCAAATCACAATGAGAGCACTGATTGTGTTCTCACCTCTAGGACCCCTGTTCAAATCACAATGAGAGCACTGATTGTGTTCTCACCTCTAGGACCCCTGTTCAAATCACAATGAGAGCACTGATTGTGTTCTCACCTCTAGGACCCCTGTTCAAATCACAATGAGAGCACTGATTGTGTTCTCACCTCTAGACCCCTGTTCAAATCACAATGAGAGCACTGATTGTGTTCTCACCTCTAAGGACCCCTGTTCAAATCACAATGAGAGCACTGATTGTGTTCTCACCTCTAGGACCCCTGTTCAAATCACAATGAGAGCACTGATTGTGTTCTCACCTCTAGGACCCCTGTTCAAATCACAATGAGAGCACTGATTGTGTTCTCACCTCTAGGACCCCTGTTCAAATCACAATGAGAGCACTGATTGTGTTCTCACCTCTAAGACCCCTGTTCAAATCACAATGAGAGCACTGATTGTGTTCTCACCTCTAGGACCCCTGTTCAAATCACAATGAGAGCACTGATTGTGTTCTCACCTCTAGGACCCCTGTTCAAATCACAATGAGAGCACTGATTGTGTTCTCACCTCTAGGACCCCTGTTCAAATCACAATGAGAGCACTGATTGTGTTCTCACCTCTAGGACCCCTGTTCAAATCACAATGAGAGCACTGATTGTGTTCTCACCTCTAGGACCCCTGTTCAAATCACAATGAGAGCACTGATTGTGTTCTCACCTCTAGGACCCCTGTTCAAATCACAATGAGAGCACTGATTGTGTTCTCACCTCTAGGACCCCTGTTCAAATCACAATGAGAGCACTGATTGTGTTCTCACCTCTAGGACCCCTGTTCAAATCACAATGAGAGCACTGATTGTGTTCTCACCTCTAGGACCCCTGTTCAAATCACAATGAGAGCACTGATTGTGTTCTCACCTCTAGGACCCCTGTTCAAATCACAATGAGAGCACTGATTGTGCTCTCACCTCTAGGACCCCTGTTCAAATCACAATGAGAGCACTGATTGTGTAGTTGCACCTCTAGGACCCCTGTTCAAATCACAATGAGAGCACTGATTGTGTAGTTGCACCTCTAGGACCCCTGTTCAAATCACAATGAGAGCACTGATTGTGTAGTTGCACCTCTAGGACCCCTGTTCAAATCACAATGAGAGCACTGATTGTGCTCTCACCTCTAGGACCCCTGTTCAAATCACAATGAGAGCACTGATTGTGTTCTCACCTCTAGGACCCCTGTTCAAATCACAATGAGAGCACTGATTGTGTTCTCACCTCTAGGACCCCTGTTCAAATCACAATGAGAGCACTGATTGTGTTCTCACCTCTAAGACCCCTGTTCAAATCACAATGAGAGCACTGATTGTGTTCTCACCTCTAGACCCCTGTTCAAATCACAATGAGAGCACTGATTGTGCTCTCACCTCTAGGACCCCTGTTCAAATCACAATGAGAGCACTGATTGTGTTCTCACCTCTAAGACCCCTGTTCAAATCACAATGAGAGCACTGATTGTGTTCTCACCTCTAAGACCCCTGTTCAAATCACAATGAGAGCACTGATTGTGTTCTCACCTCTAGGACCCCTGTTCAAATCACAATGAGAGCACTGATTGTGTTCTCACCTCTAGGACCCCCGTTCAAATCACAATGAGAGCACTGATTGTGTTCTCACCTCTAGGACCCCTGTTCAAATCACAATGAGAGCACTGATTGTGTTCTCACCTCTAGGACCCCTGTTCAAATCACAATGAGAGCACTGATTGTGTTCTCACCTCTAGGACCCCTGTTCAAATCACAATGAGAGCACTGATTGTGTTCTCACCTCTAGGACCCCTGTTCAAATCACAATGAGAGCACTGATTGTGCTCTCACCTCTAGGACCCCTGTTCAAATCACAATGAGAGCACTGATTGTGTAGTTGCACCTCTAGGACCCCTGTTCAAATCACAATGAGAGCACTGATTGTGTAGTTGCACCTCTAGGACCCCTGTTCAAATCACAATGAGAGCACTGATTGTGTAGTTGCACCTCTAGGACCCCTGTTCAAATCACAATGAGAGCACTGATTGTGCTCTCACCTCTAGGACCCCTGTTCAAATCACAATGAGAGCACTGATTGTGTTCTCACCTCTAGGACCCCTGTTCAAATCACAATGAGAGCACTGATTGTGTTCTCACCTCTAGGACCCCTGTTCAAATCACAATGAGAGCACTGATTGTGTTCTCACCTCTAAGACCCCTGTTCAAATCACAATGAGAGCACTGATTGTGTTCTCACCTCTAAGACCCCTGTTCAAATCACAATGAGAGCACTGATTGTGCTCTCACCTCTAGGACCCCTGTTCAAATCACAATGAGAGCACTGATTGTGTTCTCACCTCTAAGACCCCTGTTCAAATCACAATGAGAGCACTGATTGTGTTCTCACCTCTAAGACCCCTGTTCAAATCACAATGAGAGCACTGATTGTGTTCTCACCTCTAGGACCCCTGTTCAAATCACAATGAGAGCACTGATTGTGTTCTCACCTCTAGGACCCCTGTTCAAATCACAATGAGAGCACTGATTGTGTTCTCACCTCTAGGACCCCTGTTCAAATCACAATGAGAGCACTGATTGTGTTCTCACCTCTAGGACCCCTGTTCAAATCACAATGAGAGCACTGATTGTGTTCTCACCTCTAGGACCCCTGTTCAAATCACAATGAGAGCACTGATTGTGTTCTCACCAGGAGGTTCTTGGCTAGGGAGAGTTATGTTTGCTTTTTGTTTGGCTTGATAAGAAGAATTAATAAATATATCGTGTCAGTTCAAAATCATCTGATCTCGTTTTGCTAAAGCAGACGTTGCAAGAAAATGTCCGTGCAAAACTGTTTTCACTTAGTTTGTGTGTGCATCCGGGCTATTTTAAACAACATTTTGACAATTTCAAACTTGTGTGTAATGTAAGCGCTAATTAAGGAGATCAAACAACTTGGCACTGACACAAAAAATTAGAAACAAAATACTAGTTAAATGGAAGCTCAACTGTTCCCAGGCTAATTACAAACGTTTAGTTATTTCATGACTATAGTGTCTTTTTGTAACTTTGTAAATTAAAGATTCACTAGGTAGACCACATTGACATAAGATCTCACACTTTAGTCTTCATTAAAATCTTCAGTTACATTTGTTTAAAAAAAAAAACAATTTTTCTGTTTTTATCACAGGTAAACGCTACATTGAACTGTTTCGAGACAACTGGGTAAAGGAAGGAGAGCATGGTACCAGTGAGCGCGAGGCACCATGGGCCAAACAGGTAAGCACCAAACCACCACCAGTCAGGAAATTTAGCGTGATATTTATTGTATAATTGGTTTGCGGTAACACCATATTGTTAATTGCTTCCTGGATAAAATAATTATGTTCTTTTTAGAACTTGTCTTACATATTTATTGTTATTTGTATATGATGTATTTGATAATGGCATGTGCAATTTAGTTTTTTAACTGCAATACATGATTTAATAAACCATTTTTGAATTGAGTTCAATATATATTCTACTACAGTTGAGTAGAGTTTGTTTTAGAGTTGGCGAGACTTCTCAGTTCTAAATAGAACTATCCTGCTTTTTACTACTACCTGGGCAGAAGGTAGCAACAAATCAGCCGGGACTACTACTTTAGATTTAGTGTATCAATGGAACTCATTATCAACTAAATTAATTGGTCAACATTTCAAATAGCTTGCTCTAATAATTGTCAGGAGACTGATATTTATTATTGTAGGCATGTAATTTTAACTTTTTAGTGTAAAGAGTAATTTTTCAGATCCTTTTGTTGTATTTGGTATTTTTAATGGTTTCATTTAATATATGTGTAGGTAACAGCTGGTCTGGCCTAATTTTATAATTATTTGTTTTGGGATTTAATTGGGGAATATAGGCCTATAAGTTTTTGTTTTCTTGTTATGCTTTTCATTTTGCTGTTAAGCGCTTTGAGGAATGCCAATTCATATTGCGCTATATAAATACTGTTTTATTATTATAATTATTTTTATTGCATATGTGTTGTCCTTTATATGAGAAAGAAAGGGTGTAGCCCAGTATCCCTGCCACTAAACACTTTCAAAATATTTTAGTTATGAGATTTCCCATACAGGATTATGGCCTCCATATACTCGGAACATTCCAGGTGCCTTGTGCAGTGGTAGATACATGTATTCTAAATAACATCATTCATCCTTTTTGTTTTCATTTCAAATGTTCAGGCCGCTGAGCTAGCAGAAATAGATGAACCTATTGGAGAGGTGAGTGAATTATAACAAAATCGCCCTCGTATTGTCCCTTGCAGAACTGGGGGGGGGGGGGGGGGGGAAAAAATCACAGGCATATTACTTGTGTGGGATTCGAACTGACAACCTTTGCTGTTCTAGAGCAGTGACTAACCAGCTAGACTACACTAAGGGAATAATGATGCGATCTTAAACCTAAACCAGCATGGTTGTAGCTGTGCGCTGAAGGCGAGGTCCTTAATGACACTGCAAAGTTTTAAACAGCCGTTGAAAACTGAGTCGCCACCCATTTATTCTCATTCATAAATACATTTCTGTTAAAAACATCCCAAATCCTTTAAAAGTTGAGAGCAACTCTGACAGCTAACCTTGACTCTTATTCTCAGCTAATTGTGACTCTTCTGCTGAATTTTGTTTTAAGTAAATCCTCAGCTAGTTTCAAACTTGCAAGCTTACATTTCAAACTATTGCACTCAAGTTTTGAACTTGCATGAGCCAAATATTCAACCTACCATCTTAAATAAATTGGGCTGTGAAGTTTGCTCGATCCGTTTCAAATTGCAAGCTTACATTTCAAACTATTGCACTCAAGTTTTGAACTTGCATGAGCCAAATATTCAACCTACCATCTTAAATAAATTGGGCTGTGAAGTTCGCTTGATCCGGTGCAGTCATCTGATAGCAGCCCCTGTTGACCTCAGCTCCTCAGGCCACATTTTAACATAACCACATGATCTCCTCTCGGCCAATCAGAATGGGTGACTTGTCCAAGGTCTTGAGGAATAATGCGTTAAAAACAAAACGTTATCAATTCGCTGAAGATGAACTCCAGCACCATAAATGTTTTTATTCATCCACCTTCAGGATATTATAGGCAAACATTTATTTATATATCCATTGATCTTGAACACATTTCATCCTTCATGTAGTTGATATTTAAAGGAACATTACAGAATTAGTTTTTGCTAAAAAAAACAGTTCCTGGCAGTGTAAGCTCTTTATGTAACCCATCATTGGGTCTCAGAATTCATCACTGCAATAACCTATCTTTCTGAAAGTTTGTATATACTCAGCGCCTTGAGTACCTTGTTTGGTAGATACGTGCGCTATATAAGACTTCCATATTATTATTATTATCATCACATTTACATAAACTGACACACCTGTAGAAGTTTGAGATCAATCAGCTATCTGGGTCACGAGAAAATAGTGAAATCCCGATAACACATTTTGCATTGCATCGGTACCAAAATAAAAATGAATAAAACGCTCACTGCGATAAACTCCAAACGCAAAGTTAGATTAGTTATTTCTCATCAAATATGACATTTCAGACAGAAATATTTCAAGGGATGTTTTTAACTATCATCATCATTAGACCGTGTAAGTTTTATGTAAATCTGACTTGATCTTCACGATTTTTGTTCCTTTGTATCTGCAGACTGGAAGACTGTTTGTGAGAAACCTGCCGTACATTTGTCATGAAGATGAATTAGAACAGCTCTTCAGTAGATATGGTACATTCAATAGGAGACTTTCTGGGACGATAGGTGGCAGCAGACTTACCGTGTAAATCCATTGTTGTCAGAATTAGGAGCATGTTCTGAACTACGTAAACAATGGAAATTTAGCCGGTAAGTCTGCTGCCACCTAGCGTTGGAAAGTCTTCCATTATTTGTTGAGTTTCAGTAATCCCCCTCCTTCTTCAGATTCTGTGTCCATGAACGTAGATTTTGGCCTTTAGTGGCTGATTGGGAATCTGTAATCTCATTGCAGGATATAAAGCAGGTTTTTCTTCCAAATTGGTTTCCTTGTTATTAAATTTCTCCTTGGTGGAAAACATGCTGTGTGTAAGATGTTTTGTAAAGTACAGTATAAGGAATACAAACCACCCACATACATGTATGAAGCACCCACATACATGTATGAAGCACCCACATACATGTATGAAGCACCCACATACATGTATGAAGCACCCACATACATGTATGAAGCACCCACATACTTGTATGAAGCACCCACATACATGTATGAAGCACCCACATGCATGTATGAAGCACCCACATACATGTATGAAGCACCCACATGCATGTATGAAGCACCCACATGCATGTATGAAGCACCCACATGCATGTATGAAGCACCCACATGCATGTATGAAGCACCCACATGCATGTATGAAGCACCCACATGCATGTATGAAGCACCCACATGCATGTATGAAGCACCCACATGCATGAATGAAGCACCCACATGCATGTATGAAGCACCCACATGCATGTATGAAGCACCCACATGCATGTATGAAGCACCCACATGCATGTATGAAGCACCCACATGCATGTATGAAGCACCCACATGCATGTATGAAGCACCCACATGCATGTATGAAGCACCCACATGCATGTATGAAGCACCCACATGCATGTATGAAGCACCCACATGCATGTATGAAGCACCCACATGCATGTATGAAGCACCCACATGCATGTATGAAGCACCCACATGCATGTATGAAGCACCCACATGCATGTATGAAGCACCCACATGCATGTATGAAGCACCCACATGCATGTATGAAGCACCCACATGCATGTATGAAGCACCCACATGCATGTATGAAGCACCCACATGCATGTATGAAGCACCCACATGCATGTATGAAGCACCCACATGCATGTATGAAGCACCCACATGCATGTATGAAGCACCCACATGCATGTATGAAGCACCCACATGCATGTATGAAGCACCCACATGCATGTATGAAGCACCCACATGCATGTATGAAGCACCCACATGCATGTATGAAGCACCCACATGCATGTATGAAGCACCCACATGCATGTATGAAGCACCCACATGCATGTATGAAGCACCCACATGCATGTATGAAGCACCCACATGCATGTATGAAGCACCCACATGCATGTATGAAGCACCCACATGCATGTATGAAGCACCCACATGCATGTATGAAGCACCCACATGCATGTATGAAGCACCCACATGCATGTATGAAGCACCCACATGCATGTATGAAGCACCCACATGCATGTATGAAGCACCCACATGCATGTATGAAGCACCCACATACATGTATGAAGCACCCACATACACGTATGAAGCACCCACATAAGAGTTTGAAGCATCCAAACTGGGGCATGAATCTTACACTTATGGGTATAAAACCTAACCCTTTGTAAAGATTATGCAACCTTGTTGTGTTCTCTCCTCAATTACAGGGCCGCTAACTGAAGTCAATCTTCCAATAGACTCTCTGACCAAGAAGATTAAAGGTTTTGCGTTTATAACATTCATGATGCCTGAACATGCTGTTAAAGCATTCACAGAGCTGGACGGAACAACGTTTCAGGTAGCAAACCTCTATATATCTCACAATATTGCACCCAAGTTAATCTCCCATAGCTTATGGCTTAGAGGTGCCTGGAAGCTCAATGGTGACCTTATCGCTCTAAACTTAAACAGTCTATAATCAGACTTTTTTGTATACATCATTTTGAATGATAGATGGGGTGTTGTTGCCGAGCGGTCTAGGGGGTAGACTACAAATGGGCACCTGTGAGAGCTAAGGAGTTACCTGTGATGGTCTGGCAGCATGTCTTCTTGGTCGTTTATTGCCAATGAAACCAGATATAAACACCGGCCTGATGAGACATGTACACTCAGAACAGATTTTACTATGACTGGTTGGTTACAACATCTCAAGATGCGTCTTAAAGGAACGATGCTCATCTTAATAGATATTGGATTAGGGATAGAGAGTATTAATTTTGGTTATACCCTTACACCAATATGTGTTAGCACTGTTTACTCAGTACGTTCCCGAGTTCTGTGGAAAAAATCCCAGGCGTGTTACTTGGGTGGAATTCAAACCCACGACCTTTGCAATTCTAGAGCAGTGTCTTACCAATTAGTTCATCTTCTTATCCTTGTGTAGGGACGACTGCTTCATATTTTACCTGGAAAAGAAAAGAAAAGCCCAGAAGATGACGGAGAACAGAGAGAGGGATCTTCATTCAAGAATAAGAAGAAATCTAAAGATAAGGCTCGTAGTGGAAGGTATTGACTGAGACTACAATTTCTTGACAGTGTTTAAGAAATGATACTCTATATTGCTCTAGAGGGTTTTTTTTGACGCTGAGTTGTCAACCACCCGTTAGTTTCAGAACTGACATTACTCAAGAGAGATTAACACATGGTGCTACCACAAACCTGACCCAGTCTGTTGGAATTACTAGGTATCCAAAGTTAAACATGAGAAATGTTATACTCACTTTTTGTATCCACTTTGATGGTTTGCTTACATTCTAATGTTTGGAAACCCAACCAAACATGATGGTTTGCTTACATTCTAATGTTTGGAAACCCAACCAGACATGATGGTTTGCTTACATTCTAATGTTTGGAAACCCAACCAGACATGATGGTTTGGTTACATTCTAATGTTTGGAAACCCAACCAGACATGATGGTTTGCTTACATTCTAATGTTTGGAAACCCAACCAGACATGATGGTTTGCTGACATTCTAATGTTTGGAAACCCAACCAGACATGATGGTTTGCTGACATTTTAATGTTTGGAAACCCAACCAGACATGATGGTTTGCTTACATTCTAATGTTTGGAAACCCAACCAGACATGATGGTTTGCTTACATTCTAATGTTTGGAAACCCAACCAGACATGATGGTTTGCTGACATTCTAATGTTTGGAAACCCAACCAGACATGATGGTTTGCTGACATTTTAATGTTTGGAAACCCAACCAGACATGATGGTTTGCTTACATTCTAATGTTTGGAAACCCAACCAGACATGATGGTTTGCTTACATTCTAATGTTTGGAAACCCAACCAGACATGATGGTTTGCTTTCATTCTAATGTTTGGAAACCCAACCAGACATGATGGTTTGCTGACATTCTAATGTTAAAATGGGTCCTATAGAGACCAATGAAAGAGGAAAAGGCCAAATAATAGTTGGTTCTTTAGAGCACAAATATTCTAGTAGCTAGATGAAGGTATTTTACAACATTATTCCTGTTGGTTGGGCATACTTGGGAGTGTTCCTCAAACCTCAGCTCCCTGGGCAGCAAATACCTCAGCTCCCTGGGCAGCAAATACCTCAGCTCCCTGGGCAGCAAATACCTCAGCTCCCTGGGCAGCAAATACCTCAGCTCCCTGGGCAGCAAATACCTCAGCTCCCTGGGCAGCAAATACCTATAGCTGCTTCAATTCGCGCTCCCAAAACAAAACTAGAGATTTCTACTGAAAAATAATTGATGAATAATCACGAACAGCTGTGGAAAAAAGTAAAGTAGTACCATCTTGTTTTGCAGATTTTGATTTGCAGACAGTTAGAGATATAGCAAAAACATTCCTGCAGCAAACTCACCTTGTTATTCTTTGAGCGATTGTTAATGAAAGTCTCAGCAAGAATGGAACCTTAGAACCAAGAACTAATGGTTTATCTGCCCTTAAACAATGGAACCTTAGAACCAAGAACTAATGGTTTATCTGCCCTTAAACAACTAGAATACTAGAACCAAGAACTAATGGTTTATCTGCCCTTAAACAATGGAACCTTAGAACCAAGAACTAATGGTTTATCTGCCCTTAAACAACTAGAATACTAGAACCAAGAACTAATGGTTTATCTGCCCTTAAACAATGGAACCTTAGAACCAAGAACTAATGGTTTATCTGCCCTTAAACAATGGAACCTTAGAACCAAGAACTAATGGTTTATCTGCCCTTAAACAATGGAACCTTAGAACCAAGAACTAATGGTTTATCTGCCCTTAAACAATGGAACCTTAGAACCAAGAACTAATGGTTTATCTGCCCTTAAAC
This sequence comes from Asterias rubens, assembly GCF_902459465.1. Classification (NCBI taxonomy): domain Eukaryota; kingdom Metazoa; phylum Echinodermata; class Asteroidea; order Forcipulatida; family Asteriidae; genus Asterias; species Asterias rubens. Next base: position 642,792 of record NC_047066.1, on the reverse strand, counting down.
AACTAGAATACTAGAACCAAGAACTAATGGTTTATCTGCCCTTAAACAATGGAACCTTAGAACCAAGAACTAATGGTTTATCTGCCCTTAAACAACTAGAATACTAGAACCAAGAACTAATGGTTTATCTGCCCTTAAACAATGGAACCTTAGAACCAAGAACTAATGGTTTATCTGCCCTTAAACAATGGAACCTTAGAACCAAGAACTAATGGTTTATCTGCCCTTAAACAATGGAACCTTAGAACCAAGAACTAATGGTTTATCTGCCCTTAAACAATGGAACCTTAGAACCAAGAACTAATGGTTTATCTGCCCTTAAACAATGGAACCTTAGAACCAAGAACTAATGGTTTATCTGCCCTTAAACAATGGAACCTTAGAACCAAGAACTAATGGTTTATCTGCCCTTAAACAATGGAACCTTAGAACCAAGAACTAATGGTTTATCTGCCCTTAAACAATGGAACCTTAGAACCAAGAACTAATGGTTTATCTGCCCTTAAACAATGGAACCTTAGAACCAAGAACTAATGGTTTATCTGCCCTTAAACAACTAGAATACTAGAACCAAGAACTAATGGTTTATCTGCCCTTAAACAACTAGAATACTAGAACCAAGAACTAATGGTTTATCTGCCCTTAAACAACTAGAATACTAGAACCAAGAACTAATGGTTTATCTGCCCTTAAACAACTAGAATACTAGAACCAAGAACTAATGGTTTATCTGCCCTTAAACAACTAGAATACTAGAACCAAGAACTAATGGTTTATCTGCCCTTAAACAACTAGAATACTAGAACCAAGAACTAATGGTTTATCTGCCCTTAAACAATGGAACCTTAGAACCAAGAACTAATGGTTTATCTGCCCATAAACAACTAGAATACTAGAACCAAGAACTAATGGTTTATCTGCCCTTAAACAATGGAACCTTAGAACCAAGAACTAATGGTTTATCTGCCCTTAAACAATGGAACCTTAGAACCAAGAACTAATGGTTTATCTGCCCTTAAACAATGGAACCTTAGAACCAAGAACTAATGGTTTATCTGCCCTTAAACAATGGAACCTTAGAACCAAGAACTAATGGTTTATCTGCCCTTAAACAACTAGAATACTAGAACCAAGAACTAATGGTTTATCTGCCCTTAAACAACTAGAATACTAGTTCCGTTAAGAAGTCTCCTCATTTATTATCTGTAGGTCTCACTTCCTGTCTTTCTTCATGTATTTGTTTGTTTAGTTCCCACAACTGGAATTCTCTTTTCATTGGTGCTGACGCTGTAGCAGAAGCCATTGCACAGAAATATCAAACAACTAAGAGTCAAGTTCTGGATGCGGTAAGTAGAAACGACAAATCCTTCAAGACTTATATCTCATCAGTTTTCTTTTAATTTTGTTCATGACGCTGGACCCCAGTGAGAGCAGGGCCCAATTTCATAGAGCTGTTTAAGCACAAAAAGTAGCCAAGCACAATAAAAGTCTACTTACTAGAATAAGTTTACCAGCGAAAATAGCATTCCACATGTACCAGTTGTCACTGGTGTCTAGCTTATTTTTGTTTAGCAGAAAATGTCTGGTTGATGTGGAAGGCTGCCAGAGGCGTGCTTAAATGCCTGCAGCCTGAATATGTTGTAACTGCATCCTTCGCAATTCAGCTTCTCAGCTGCAAGTAAGGATGACTAGTCTCTCAGATTATTATTATAATTATTGTCACTGGCAAGGTGACTTTATTGTATCACTGGAGTTTTCCAAGTTACAACACTGTTACACAAGGTACAACCCTCTCAGTCAATCAATCAATCAATCAATCAATCAATCAATCGTGACATTTATATGGTGCCATATTCAAACGATCGTTGCTCATGGCGCCATCAGTAAGCTGATGTCTTAAAATAAGGGAATAAAAGGGTAGCTACCTAGTTCTTTCACGGCCGTTTAAAACAGGCAGGGCCGAATTGCCGTGTGATAAAGGCCCGAGCGGGGAAGGCGAGGGCCTTTATCACACGGCAATTCGACCCTTCAAGGTTTTAAACGGCCTTGAAAGAACTAGTAGCTTAGCTTTTATCTCATTCATAAATACCTTTTTGGTTAAAAGGCATAATAAAGTAAGAAACTCTGTAAAACTTATCCGTTTCTGATGTGCTTGAGCTCTGTATGTTTCTACCTCCATGGTATATATGTACATGTTACATGTACATGTACGAAGTCCGTGTGTTGCGTGCCTATTTCCGACAGTTTCCGGTTCTATTCGTGTGCATGCGCGTATAGTCTTGGTGCGACACATTCTGGTTGATCGCCTTTATCGCATGGCCATGACCCTACAAGGTTTTAAACGGCTGTTTAAGAACGAGTCACTACTCTTGTATTCCCGTTCATAAATGCCCTTATGTTAAAAGCGACATAACTTAACATGTGTAGACAGTGTGACACTGTTTCATTTGCGAATTTTTTCGAAGTTTGCAAATTTTCAAAATCTTTGGTAAAAATGTTTCTGCGTGTCAGTCGGTGTGTATACACGCGTGTATCAACATTTCACGCACTGTTAACAATATCTATGCCAATTGCGTTCCGCGTAATTTAAATTGGCATACATTAGCTCGCGCGCCCAACACACAAAGCTTTTCAAATTTTCAAAATCTTTTGGCAAAATGTTTTGTGTGCGTCGAGTGGTGGTGGGAATACGCGCGTGTTCACACACATTACACAATAGGAATAGCAAAACTGTCTGAGGTATTTATGAATCATGTATTGTAGGTGATTTTCTGTTGTACATATATCCTAAATGATCACTTGTTTTGCATTCCTACATAACTAACTCAAAAGCCACATATGTATTTGTCATGTTTATTTAGGAGACAGGTCGTAGTTTAGCCGTTAGGATGGCTCTAGGAGAAACTCAGATTGTTGCCGAGACGAGACAATTCCTGCTGGATAATGGTGTAGCTTTGAACTCATTCAGTCAGGTATTCAACTTTTTGTTTTGTAGATCATCTGTCAATCTTGGAAATGAATTATGTCATGGATTCAGACCAGTTTGCAATTTCTGGAAAGCCCAACTCAGGGGCCATCTGGATATTTTAGACAGTATTATTCGATTAAAATGGAACAAAAGTTGACATCATCTTAAAGCTCTTTTAATTTGAAAATAGAATTAGCTGTTGCAAACTGCTTCCAGCCAAAACGACCTATGGTTTCAATGCAAATAAATGTTAATGTTGCCGTTTTTTTACCCTTGCAGAGTTTTTTTAAGGGCTCTCTTTAGCCTTTGAGAAAGTCTCTGGGAGTGTCGACACATGACGCCATCAACAATCTTTTGCTCTTCAAATTTGATATGATAACACTGACAAATTTATAAAACATTTGCAAGTTGATACTTCATAAAGGAAACTGTCTCCTTGCCGTGGTGATTGCCAAATAGTGAACCATAAAATAAAGACGTTCAGTGCATACTGATTGAAACGTTGAATTGTCAGCCAGCAGCTCTTTTCAGAACCAACACTATGCAAAAGAGATTTACACATGGTGCTACTGCAAACCTCATCTACCATGAAATACCAATATGACTTGCCCTCTCCCCTACTTGAATGAAGTATGATGCCTGTATGTTGGTGCACAAACTCAAAGAGTAACGTTTAGTGAGAAACGTTTGACTCACACTATTCATAATTGATCCTTTTCTGATATTTCTTTAGGCGTCTGGTGCTAGAAGTAAAACAGTGATGCTTGTGAAGAACCTTCCTGCTGCTACACAAGCCACTGAACTACAAGATTTATTTGTACCATTTGGGAGTTTAGGACGTGTGATATTACCTCCTGCTGGTGTGACGGCTATTATTGAGTTCATTGAACCTACTGAAGCAAGAAGTGCTTTCTTTCAACTCGCTTATACAAAGGTTTGTGTTCCCTCTTGTTTTTGGGGTTCGAAACCTGGCCTGGCTCGCCCTATTACTCAGATGGGGTTTGGACAGCATTTTAGAGCAGATGTCTTAACACCAGGGATGGGATTTCTCCTTAACCGCAAATCCATTTTTTAAAACCCCCTACCAAAAAAGAGAGAAGGAAAAAATCATTACTTATTATTTTTGTTTTAATTATATTTTATAACTAATTTTATAACTTTGAGCTAATAGTTTTTTTGTTTTTTTTTAAACAGCCTATCACATCCCTGTAACACTAGACCCATTAAGATTCCTTGTGATAACTGCCACTTAGAATTGTCTAATAAGCAGAGGGTAGATCTATTCAACATTGATATGTTATTGGGTACCAAGCACCTAGATGTTTTTCCCTCCATGCAATGTAAGAATCTCTCCTTATAATTGGACATTTTAATTATTTATTATTTCTATCATTTCAGTTTCATCATGTTCCTCTTTATCTTGAATGGGCTCCGATGAACGTCTTCAACGCAGCTGGCATAAAGGAATCTACAACGAATGACAAACCAAGTGACGAACCCAGTGACACACACAGTGACAAACACAGTGACACACAGGGTGAAAAACCAACACAGGAAGGGAAGAAACTAGATGCAGATCTACCAATGAAACAAAGTAAATATACACTGCTTGTATTTAAAGACACTGGACACTATTGGTAATTGTCAAAGACCAGTCTTCTCACTTGGTGTATCTCAACATATGCATCAAATAACAAACCTGTGAAAATTTGAGCTCGATCGGTCGTTGGAGTTGCGAGATAACTATGAAAGAAAAAACACCCTTGTCACACGAAGTTGTGTGCTTTCAGATGCTTGATTTCGAGACCTCAAGTTCTAAACTTGAGGTCTCGATATCAAATTCGTGGAAAATTACTTCTTTCTCAAAAACTACTCCACTTCAGAGGGAGCCGTTTCTCACAATGTTTTATACTACCAACCTCTCCCCATTACTTAATACCAAGTAAGGTTTTGTGCTAATCATTATTTTGAGTAATTACCAATAGTGTTCACTGCCTATAAGTAACAAGAGATCCACATCTCTCTAGGTTTTCATTAACTAGGGCAAATGTTCACTTAAGGAAAATCCTGTTAACATTTATTTTGTCTTTGTGATCATGTGATACGATTTTACCCTGCATAGTGTTGTATTTGTAACTTGGAGAATCATGGAAAACTGAAACTGTTTCTACAAATGAAGTGGTTTTTTTTGTGCTATTTTTGCTCATGTTTTTTATCCTGCATTTTAATGTTTTTCTTGACTGTACAGCGCTTTGAAAACAGTGTTAAAGCGCTTTATAAATGCATTTAAGTTACTCAAAACAAGTATTAACTTAAAAACTGACTTGGTAACGAGCATTGGAGAGCTGTTGAGAGTGTAAAACATTGTGGGAAACAACTCCCTCTGAAGTAACGTTTTTGAGAAAGAGGTAATTTTTCACTAAAATAATAAAAGACTTCTACATGTAGCTAGAAGTCTTTTATTCCTATCCGAAAGCACGCAAATTCGTCCAACAAGGGTGTTTTTGGATGGGATACACCAAGTGAGAAGACTAGTCTTTGACAATTCCCAAACGTGTACCTTTCCTTTAAGTTAAGTGTCTTAAAATCTTTAACTTGTCAAAATGTAATTTCAAGTAACTGTTTATTGTAATACAGGTAAGAGTAGTTTCAATTTATAGATTATCTTTAACAATTTTGGATTTTGAGCCAGGAATACCTAAATCTACTGACTGAGATTGATTTGACATGCTTTGCTTAAGTCCATGCATGATACCAGGGCCAAATTTCATGGCTCTGCTCAATGCCGAAATTCTGCGCTTATGATCACCATTCTCTGCTTTACTGTACAAGCGCTGAATATATGCGCTAGCTGTGTAAGCGAAGAATGCTTAGTAACAGGGAGAACGCACTCACACAAGCAAAAATTCCCTGCTAACCCGTGAATGTCAGCATAAGTGCGAATTTCGGGCTTTCATAAGCGTCGATTATTTGCTTCTGGTACACAGAGCCATGCAACCCAAACCCAGTGGGATAGAGATTTGAAGAATTTAAGGCTTTCATAAGCGTTGATTATTTGCTTCTGGTTTGCAGAGCCATGCAACCCAAACCCAGCGGGATAGAGATTTGGATTATTTGCTTCTGGTACACAGAGCCATGCAACCCAAACCCAGTGGGATAGAGATTTAAGCGTTGATTATTTGCTTCTGGTACACAGAGCCATGCAACCCAAACCCAGTGGGATAGAGATTTAAGCGTTGATTATTTGCTTCTGGTACGCAGAGCCATGCAACCCAAACCCAGTGGGATAGAGATTTGAAGAATTTAAGGCTTTCATAAGCGTTGATTATTTGCTTCTGGTACGCAGAGCCATGCAACCCAAACCCAGTGGGATAGAGATTTGAAGAATACGAGTGTTGAGCAACTTGAGGGCTTGTTTCTATGTTTTTATATTTACAATGTTTCTATGTTTTTATTTGTAGAGCTGGAAGACAATGATGAGGAGGAAACTGAATCAGAGACAACAATCTTTGTCAAGAATCTCAACTTTGACACAACGGAAGATTCACTGAAAAAGGTAGAAATTGTGTTCTTAGTATCTCAGGAAATGATGGAAGCTTTGATCTCTCTCTTAACTCATTTGTTATGGTATTTTGTCCCTGCCAGTTTCAGCAACATTGATTCAATTCCACTAACACACATTGAAATTGATGAATGTTGCCCTATCTACATGTACTGGAACTAGGTTTTTATAAAGCTATGATGCATTCAATATCGTTTCAATATCGTTTTCGTTCATACATGATTTTTGTTTCTCTCTTTCAGTTTTGTTTCAGTCATTCCATTTAATTTGTAGGCTTTTTTAATTAGCCGGGTGTTATGAAGGAATGTTTGTTGGAATTGGTTGGGGAAACCTATTTTATTTGTTTGAAGCAAGATGTAAGCAAAATGCAATTCATAACAACCCTGACTTGCAGGATTGGCCACACAGCCAATACAGAAAAATAATATTACAGCTTTTCAAAACAACCTGAGCAGCCAACCAAGAGATTCAAGACCATCACAATTGAGAAAGTTAGAATACTTTCAGGAAAGAAGAGGCTATTTTTTAAAAGTCGGCTAGGTTTGCACTGAATATATCTTCAACTCGTACTGTTCTTTACAAATTTTGCTGGTATGAGCATCAGTCAAAAACTAATTTTATGAAATGGTTATTTGGGCATGAAATAATTTGTATTGTTAATAGACTCTTTATACAAAGCCTTTTCTTGCACTTAACAGCTCTTTAAAGTTGGCACTCATGAGTCAAAAACATTTAAATGTGTCGTCATTCGCGGGTACAACTTTATGAGTTGGTTTATTTTAAGTTGTTGAATATTTTGATTGCAGCTGTTTTCACAATGTGGACATTTGAAAAATGTGACTGTATCTCGCAAGAAGGATCCTAAACATAAAGGTAATCAATATCTTCCTTTTCATCTTAGTCTGGTTGGTTGATCTTTAAGGATTACTCAATTGCTCAAGGCCATGTCTCAGGAGGCAATCTACAGGGAACCAGTTCCAGGCAATCACCAATAAGGAAATTCATTCACATTTCACATTTCAGGTTCCTCATTATTTTCTTTGGAATAGTGAGTTGCAGCTAGAAGAATCTCTCTTGTGCTTCCAAAGTGTTCATTGTGCGTGCAGTGCAGTTGGTTCCCTTCAAGTTGCCTGAATATTGGCTCTGTGTTACATGGAGTTGACAGTCAAAGTAATTGATCAAAGGTTTATTTATATTACTGTATGATCCTCAAAATGTTGAAGCCTTGAATAACAATTCTAAAAATAGATAAGTCATTTTAGGCATAGAAACATCGCAGCACGGAAACCAAGTCCACAATTCTGGAAAGTAAACAAGATGTTAGTTTTGCATTGGGAATAAATAACATTATTGTTGTTTTACCTTTTCACTGACGTGTATCAAGCACTGTATATACTCCGTACTTTTCTGAGTTCAGTGTAAAAAAATCAACAGGCAAATCACTCGGGTGAGTTTGGAACCATCAACCTTTGAATTGATAGAGCAGGTGTCTCACCACTAGACCACCGAGCTAGCCTGGTGGCTAGAACCAGTTCAAACCCCACGGGTTAGCAGCTGGTATTGCAACCTTTCAATTATTTTTGTGTTGCATCTGAAATTTCTTAATAAACAATATTTATATTTTGATGCATGTTGTTATTTTTCAGGATCGATGTTGTCCATGGGATATGGTTTTGTGGAATACAAGAAGAAGAAGTCAGCTCAGAAAGCATTGAAGGAATTACAACATTGTTATCTAGATGAACACAGTCTAGAACTCAAGCTCTCACATCGAGCAGCCATACAGTAAGTTCATTATATTGGTTCTATCTGGGCTAGAACTTGTTCTATTACAACATTGTTATCTAGATGAACACAGTCTAGAACTCAAGCTTTCACATCGAGCAGCCATACAGTAAGTTCATTATATTGGTTCTATCTGGGCTAGAACTTGTTCTATTACAATATTGTGATCTAGATGAACACAGTCTAGAACTCAAGCTTTCACATCGAGCAGCCATACAGTAAGTTCATTATATTGGTTCTATCTGGGCTAGAACTTGTTCTATTACAATATTGTTATCTAGATGAACACAGTCTAGAACTCAAGCTCTTACATCGAGCAGCCATACAGTAAGTTCATTATATTGGTTCTATCTGGGCTAGAGCTTGTTCTATTACAGCATTGTTATCTAGATGAACACAGTCTAGAACTCAAGCTCTTACATCGAGCAGCCATACAGTAAGTTCATTATATTGGTTCTATCTGGGCTAGAGCTTGTTCTATTACAACATTGTTATCTAGATGAACACAGTCTAGAACTCAAGCTCTTACATCGAGCAGCCATACAGTAAGTTCATTATAGCGGTTCTATCTGGGCTAGAACTTGTTCTATTACAACATTGTTATCTAGATGAACACAGTCTAGAACTCAAGCTCTTACATCGAGCAGCCATACAGTAAGTTCATTATAGCGGTTCTATCTGGGCTAGAACTTGTTCTATTACAACATTGTTATCTAGATGAACACAGTCTAGAACTCAAGCTCTTACATCGAGCAGCCATACAGTAAGTTCATTATATTGGTTCTATCTGGGCTAGAACTTGTTCTATTACAACATTGTTATCTAGATGAACACAGTCTAGAACTCAAGCTCTTACATCGAGCAGCCATACAGTAAGTTCATTATATTGGTTCTATCTGGGCTAGAACTTGTTCTATTACAACATTGTTATCTAGATGAACACAGTCTAGAACTCAAGCTCTTACATCGAGCAGCCATACAGTAAGTTCATTATAGCGGTTCTATCTGGGCTAGATCTTGTTCTATTACAGCATTGTTATCTAGATGAACACAGTCTAGAACTCAAGCTCTTACATCGAGCAGCCATACAGTAAGTTCATTATAGCGGTTCTATCTGGGCTAGAACTTGTTCTATTACAACATTGTTATCTAGATGAACACAGTCTAGAACTCAAGCTCTTACATCGAGCAGCCAAACAGTAAGTTCATTATATTGGTTGTATCTGGGCTAGAGCTTGTTCTATTACAACATTGTTATCTAGATGAACACAGTCTAGAACTCAAGCTCTTACATCGAGCAGCCATACAGTAAGTTCATTATAGCGGTTCTATCTGGGCTAGAACTTGTTCTATTACAACATTGTTATCTAGATGAACACAGTCTAGAACTCAAGCTTTCACATCGAGCAGCCATACAGTAAGTTCATTATATTGGTTCTATCTGGGCTAGAACTTGTTCTATTACAATATTGTGATCTAGATGAACACAGTCTAGAACTCAAGCTCTTACATCGAGCAGCCATACAGTAAGTTCATTATATTGGTTCTATCTGGGCTAGAGCTTGTTCTATTACAGCATTGTTATCTAGATGAACACAGTCTAGAACTCAAGCTCTTACATCGAGCAGCCATACAGTAAGTTCATTATATTGGTTCTATCTGGGCTAGAGCTTGTTCTATTACAACATTGTTATCTAGATGAACACAGTCTAGAACTCAAGCTCTTACATCGAGCAGCCATACAGTAAGTTCATTATAGCGGTTCTATCTGGGCTAGAACTTGTTCTATTACAACATTGTTATCTAGATGAACACAGTCTAGAACTCAAGCTCTTACATCGAGCAGCCATACAGTAAGTTCATTATAGCGGTTCTATCTGGGCTAGAACTTGTTCTATTACAACATTGTTATCTAGATGAACACAGTCTAGAACTCAAGCTCTTACATCGAGCAGCCATACAGTAAGTTCATTATATTGGTTCTATCTGGGCTAGAACTTGTTCTATTACAACATTGTTATCTAGATGAACACAGTCTAGAACTCAAGCTCTTACATCGAGCAGCCATACAGTAAGTTCATTATATTGGTTCTATCTGGACTAGAACTTGTTCTATTACAACATTGTTATCTAGATGAACACAGTCTAGAACTCAAGCTCTTACATCGAGCAGCCATACAGTAAGTTCATTATAGCGGTTCTATCTGGGCTAGATCTTGTTCTATTACAGCATTGTTATCTAGATGAACACAGTCTAGAACTCAAGCTCTTACATCGAGCAGCCATACAGTAAGTTCATTATAGCGGTTCTATCTGGGCTAGAACTTGTTCTATTACAACATTGTTATCTAGATGAACACAGTCTAGAACTCAAGCTCTTACATCGAGCAGCCATACAGTAAGTTCATTATAGCGGTTGTATCTGGGTTGTTTGACTTTGTTTGCTCCTTTGCCTTAACATTTTATTTGAATGGTCAGGTTGATGCAGTTTGCACCTCCTGGACTCCAATTTGATTCCCTCCAGGGGCACTATATAGATTTGGTTTTCAGTCCCTACCTGACTGCGCGGGTTTTCCCTGGAATATTTCTCTGGGGTTTTCCTCTTGCATCTAGAACTGAAACGTCCTTGTCTTCTCTCCATTGGTTGTTTGAGTAGTAATTAAGTTCCCTTTTCTAAGAATCCTTGGCTTCGCAACCAGAAGACGGTCCGAGCGCACTGACCGAACCACCAAGCAGTACAATCCGGCCTTTCTCAAAGCCCCCACTACTCACAAATGAGATTTTTACATGGTGTCACCGCAAACCTTACTAACTCAACAAGAATCAATAACTTAAAATGATATGAATAATTGTCAACTAGTCGCAGGGGGTAGAACATACAAAAGTGTCTGCATTATATGAAAACTGTTTATTTATATTTTCATAGAGATTTAGGAAAACAAATATTATCATTTCACCACTTTCTAACACCTGGGAGGTTCAGAGTTCAATCATGTTGGAAAATACCATGGCTTCATAAAGTACTCTTCCCAAATCCACCGGTTTACCAATCATACCATCTCCTTGTAACTGTATTCCATGGATTCTTGTTTCTCTTCAGGTCCAATAAAACATCTTCTAAGAAAGCAGGAAACTCAAATCAGAAGTCAAGTAAGATTCTCATCAGAAATATTCCATTTGAAGCTACAAAGCAAGAAGTACATGAATTATTTGGGTAAGTTGGTAAGAGCTAGGTTAAAGGAACAATACAGTCAATTTGGAAAGAAATTCACCATTCATTCATAGCTGTATAGTCATCACCTATAAACACTGCTAAGATTGTTGAGATTTTGAGGAAAAAACATTTGGGGAAAAGCTAAGATTCGGTCCTGTTTTATTGGCATGCAACCCTTCAGCTGAATAAAAGAAGAAACAGTGCACTAGAAAACAGTACACTGGAAAACAGTGCACTAGAAAACAGTGCACTAGAAAACAGTGCACTAGAAAACAGTGCACTAGAAAACAGTGCACTAGAAAACAGTGCACTAGAAAACAGTGCACTAGAAAACAGTACACTGGAAAACAGTGCACTAGAAAACAGTACACTGGAAAACAGTGCACTAGAAAACAGTGCACTAGAAAACAGTGCACTAGAAAACAGTACACTGGAAAACAGTGCACTAGAAAACAGTGCACTAGAAAACAGTACACTGGAAAACAGTGCACTAGAAAACAGTGCACTAGAAAACAGTGCACTAGAAAACAGTGCACTAGAAAACAGTGCATTAGAAAACAGTGCACTAGAAAACAGTGCACTAGAAAACAGTGCACTAGAAAACAGTACACTGGAAAACAGTGCACTAGAAAACAGTGCACTAGAAAACAGTGCACTAGAAAACAGTGCACTGGAAAACAGTGCACTAGAAAACAGTGCACTAGAAAACAGTGCATTAGAAAACAGTGCACTAGAAAACAGTGCACTAGAAAACAGTGCATTAGAAAACAGTGCACTAGAAAACAGTGCACTAGAAAACAGTGCACTAGAAAACAGTGCACTAGAAAACAGTGCACTAGAACACAGTACACTGGAAAACAGTGCACTAGAACACAGTGCACCAGTACTGGGCGGCTACATCACCAGCAGATTGTCTTTTATTGTCTGTTGCTGCGCGTGTGTAGAATGTTTATAATGTAATGTTGTTTTATTCACAATTGAATGCGTGTACATGCGTATGAAGACTAACAAATCTCTGCCTTGTGAAGGGATGCGAAGCGACCGGAACTATCCTGCCAGTTGTTCAAGGCTGGTATCCAGTGTTATTCCCATACCTTGAAATGTGACAACAGATGTTCAGGCTAACCGAACCCCTATTGAGTTTATTAAAATCCTGGTGTCACACACAAGGTGGCAGCTGACTTTCCTGAGAAATGCATCACTTTGAAAAACCCGAATACTGAGAATGACGTTAACTTCCCCTAAGCTTCTAATTGCCTTTGTATCTTTATAGAGTAACATTTACTTTAATAAGTGTGTGACTTGCCCAAATATAAAGAAAATAATTAGTTCCAATTTTACATTTGTCCTGAATATTTATCAATTTTTCAGTACCTTTGGTGAGATCAAATCGGTGAGACTTCCCAAGAAGATGACTGGTACGGGTTCACATCGAGGGTTTGGCTTCGTAGACTTCCTCAGTAAACAAGATTCAAAGGTACAAGAAATGCTGCGTTAGGTTTATTTGCAAAGGTTTGCTTTACCGTGCCACACTGCGTTTCCTGCAGACAAAGAGGGAATAGGGAATTCATGCTCCAAATCTCACCCGATTTCATAGAGCTGCTTAAGCACAAAAAGTAGCTAAGCACAATGTAATTATGCTAACCAGAACAAGGTTGCTCTCCAAAATACCAAGTCACATTAACAATGTGCGGTATCCTGCTTGTTGTTGCTTAGCAGAATATTGTTAAGCATCATTCTCTGCTTAAACAGCTCTATGACATTGGGCCCAGTGTTTATTTTGTAGTCCCGATTCCTGAACTTGATCCTTTTGTTTTACAAACCATTATTACAAGAGATCAATAGACTGTCGCCAAAGTTTATCATTATATTCAGCACCGTAGCGATTGTGTTCAAATGGCTGTATGGTTGGGAAATGGTTTTAAACATCTTAAACGTTTTCAGAACATTGAATGTAGTATCAGTATTTATGCTAAACTTTATTTATACTTTCTAGTTAAAAAAAGAGTTGAACAACCAGTTATTAATTTTTCTGACCAACAGAGGGCGTTTGATGCTCTGTGTCACAGCAGCCATCTGTACGGGCGTCGGCTCGTCTTAGAATGGGCAGAGACTGAGGAGACAGTGGAAGACCTCCGCAAAAAGACCGCAGAGAACTTCAGTGAAGGTACAATATGGAAAAGAATTTTAAATTGCGTCGGTCTAAAATGCAATACAATAAATGATATGCCATCCTGCCTTAATAAAAGGCAAAGTATACATGAACCTTTGTTTTTTTCCAACCATTTGATTGTTTCAATCCTCTATAAATGAAGATAATAACGATAAAACTGTGAAATAATCCGTATTGGAATACACAATCTGAGATATGTTTCCCGTAACCACATTACTTGAAAAGTGAAATGCTTTATACCTCTAACCAAGTAGGTTTCTTTGCCATTCATTTTCACAGCTTATTATTTTAAACATATACCTTCCCTTTAACAGGTGGCCCAAGAAAACGACTGAAGAAGTCTAAGCTGATTGAAGATCTTCAATTAGGGATGGGTAGCAGCTGATAGGTCCAGTAAACTTGGTAAGTCCGATATTCTACTAAGTCTTGTCACAAGAAATTTCATGATTTAAACATGTTGAAGACTGCAATTAATATGATCAGCATGCTCATAATATTTCCTTGTTTTATGACATGTGAATAATATATACAATGGATTGTGATAGATAATTGATAACGCTCTCCCATTCAGTGATGCTTCAACACTGTTGACTTGATATATACGCACAAAACTGTAAAAAAAATATTTCAAAATAAATATATTAACAGTCTTATGGGTAGGGTGGATATCTCGGTATTATGTTAATAATTGTGTCATGTTGACAGGGGTAGTTGAGGATCCTAAATAGGACCAGAGGAACCCATTGACAAAGGTGTCAATGAATGGATTTTTATGGGAGACCGCAAGGATATTTTTTTCAGATCCTCTATTTATAATAATAATTATAATAATTTATTCATTTATATTGCGCCCATTCCATAAAATGTACACAAGCGCATAACAAAATAATTATAAAAATATTAAAACTTTACAACAGGAAAATATACAGCAATCAAAACAAATGAAAATACAAGGACCTTACAAAACAATCCGAAGAAATTCTCTTTGTAGCTTTAACATGTTTTCATGCCTTCTTGGCAATCATCAGTCGCGTGTGGGTGATTCTATTAGAATCTGTGTGTCTCGTAAAATGTTTCTGTATTTCGCTTGGGTTCAGGTAGTTGAAATCATATTAACAGTTGATTGATCCTATTGCTAAGTCAACACATCATGTGCAGCCTCTTCAAGAATTCATGCTCAACGTCTGGTAGATGGTTTGGAAGCATAAAAACCTTCAATCCTTGATCTAGAGATAAACTGTGAGAATTTATCTCTGGATCCTCAGTCATCAATGAACAGGGTCAAATGTCATAAAGCTGTTAAGCAGAAAATACTGCTAAGCAAAATTATATGCTGAGCAAAAAATGGTCGGGACACCAGTCACAACAATGTAGACTTGATGGACTTTTGGCTGGGAACCGGTTTCTATTAAGCAATGTTTATCTGTGCTTAAAGCCATTGGACCCTTTCGGTAAGCAGTATTGTCCAAGGCCCACACTTCGTGTATCACAACTTCTATATCAAATAACAAACCTGTGAAAATTTAGGCTCAATCGATCATCGGAGTCGGGAGAAAATAACGGGAAAACCCATCCTCGTGTTCACGCATTTCGCCGTGTCATGACACGTGTTTAAAATAAATCCATAATTCTCGACAACGAGAATTGATATTGTTTTACTGTTTTCTCAAAAAGTAAAGCATTTCATGGAATAATATTTCATGAGATGTCTTTCACCACTACCTTCTGTAAACCCTGTAAGTTATTTGTAAATCTGTGAACTTTTTCTTTTTTTTCTGTACCGAAAGGGTCCAATGGCTTTAACCAGTTTTTGTGCTTTATGAAATTGGGCCCATGTTAGAACCATTGCTGTAAACACTAGGCTTTGTGTGTGGATGTATTTTATTGTGGAAGGGATTGAATTAGTGTTTTGTTGAAGTCTTGACCTGAATTTGAGTCCAAATCACATTCCTCTGAATGCATTTATGAAGACCTACTTCAGTCAAACAGTTGGCTCTTTATGCATCAGTGTATTTGGCATGTCATGTTAATTTGCAATACTGCCCTCTGTTGATGATTTGTGTCCATTGCACGACAAGTGAGTCTGGTCTGTTGTTGGTTCCATTTGGTGGATCCATGCAGTACATTGTGCAGTTATTGTGTATTATAAGCTGGTATTCATGTTCAACAATCAAATACCCATTAAGGACACCAGCCAAAAGGTCAAAGGTGAATCTGGTAACTAGGTGATGGTTTCAAGAGCAGTTATATTACATTATTCACGATTTAAGTGATAACATCAGTCAGTCTCAAGCTACTTATTTCCCTTATATGCTGCCCTCTATTGGGAGAGTTTACCACCAGAAAGATAAGGCAACATCTTTCTCTCTGTGTCTTTGATAAAGATAGCCTCTTAAGAAATCAATAGGGATGGGTGTCTTACGAATATTACACTAGTAGCTCCTGAAGGATGTTTACAGGATTGTGTTCACTTTCAATGGAATCTTCTGTAGATACTTAATGTGGTTTCTTGGTAAGAACAAATATGGTCGTAATAACTGATTCTAAATTTGTATGAGTTGGACGTTACCTTCATTTCTTATTTGATCTCACCTGATATGAACAACATGTCAATAATTGCAACTATCTTAAAGAGTTAGGTTTCCACATGAACTGTTTAGTTTGATATTATAGCAACTCTTTTTTTAAGAAGATGAAACTTTTTGTGAAGTGCTGGTAAAAATGTCATTAATGGAAATCAGATTTTATGAAACTAAGTCTAGTAGAAGTTTCGATGAATAAAAAAAAATGGCCGATGTGAGAAAAGGTAAATTAGAGATGGTAGGGATGACTGCAAACAAAATAATGTGAAAGCAGTGGTTAATGGGTTTTTTTTAAACACAAGAAACACTTGTTGAAGGTTTTACAGTAATTTTAGTTTTTTCGACATGTTTCTTGTAAATAAACTGATTCGCATGACTTAAGAAAAGCATTCATGTCATGTACAGTACACAACAAAAACCAGACCAAACAGTAAGGATGTCCAGTGAAATGTAACAGCCCCCTCTCTTGGCAGGATGTGATATTCACTTTCAGTTGATGGAAATTAACTTAAAAAAATTTAATCAGAGTAAGGAGAGTAAAGGTGACATCTGTAGATCAAGACTTTATCAATTTAGGTCAGATTCATTTGATTGTTTTCTTATAAAAGAATGTAAATTTTGATTTAATTTTAATTTTTTTGAGGGCACCTATGATGTATTTAATTTTGCTGACCGATTTAGTTGGTAAACAGAATAACAGAGCATCGACGGTAACAGTTTGAATGTTGGTACATTTTGGCCATTTTGGCCTGTTTCTGCAAACCAATATTTATGTGTTAAGCAACTACTGAAAGCTAAGCAGGTTTTTAGGTTTAAGTATGACCAGTATTTTGCATGCATGGTGTGTGTTGGAACACCCACGCACTCCGGCAGGTTGTCTTCTTGAAGACACAACACAGTAATGTCTGAGATTTGTATATATTTCAAAAGAAATTAAATGTCTATTAAATAATGTTGAAGGTATACCTTGTCCATGATTCTGTGAATGTTTGCCATTGCCTCTCTGTGTCCTAATCAATTGGATTCAGCGGAATAGTGAGCATTTTATTTGGAAAGGTGTATGGAAACCAGTTTGCAGAGAGTATGGAAGACAGTTTGGTGACTGGCATTTCGTTTTGGGTGATATGGAAGTTATAGTTTAGTTTGTGACTCGCTGGTTACCATTTTGGCAACTATTTCAAGAATGACTAGTAAGCCCAGCATGCAACCAACTCCGCTGTCATCATTAATGCCAAAGTAAAAAATCATAATAATTTATTGTTGGCAAAATCATGACTGAATTATAGTCTAGATGACTATGTCCTTGTTGATTTGGCGCTTTATTTAGCATTATAGCTCAAAATGGAAACATGAGGAATATTATTTTGGGGTGCCATTTCATCGTCCCCTACTCCCCTAAACGGTTTGTAACAAGATTCCTGAATGCATTTTGCCATTTGAAAGTGGTCTATTGTGAATGAGGTTTGTTAGATAAATGCCAAGGGGAGGAAGCTTGGATTAGTTCTTTTAGTAAGTGAGCTTCATTACCTTGACTCATTGACTGACTGTACTTTCTGAATTTAATTTATAAGCATAAAGTGTGGATTCTGAAGCTTGTCAAACTCGCATATCAGGAGTAGCCAAACCAACCAAACCCGTTTTATTGTTCCTTCACTTTAGCACACATTGAAGTCATGGACACTCACCTTTTACAATTGTTCTGGTTTTAAAGTAAAGCTTCAGTGATGTGGAAATGATTCCATGTAGGAATGTGTGTATTTAGATTCATTGTTTAGAAAGGTTGACTTCTATAATGTGTGGGGGCCGCTTTGTACTTTTATGTGGTTTGTGTGACCTACTTGTACTTGAACTTCTAAGTATGATCCAATACTTTATGCTGATAGAACCATTTGATGTGTCGAATGTGTTGATGAGTACATGTCAACTGCTCTCATTTTCTTTTTTTTGTTTTCATTGTTCACCAAAAGTGATGTTTATTTCAGTCGCTTTGTATTTTGGTTCTCATGCAGTAGCATAAAAAGAGGGGGTAGGGTAGTGTGCGCACCCCCCCCCCCCCCTCTTGCTCCCTCAAATGAGGTTTTACAAAAATGACAAATGAATGGTTTCATAAATTAAGGAGCCCTAAGTTACAATTGTACTCTCTGGGTCTGCCACTTTATTGTTGAGATATATTCTGTCATTGTCTGTAATCATCGGCTGTGAAGCACAGGACAACAAAGCAACATTCACCAAACACGTACATTGTTCACTAGACTGTCCCAATTACACCACTACCCTGGCTATCCACCCAAAGCTGTTCTACCTCACACCAAAGTACTTTCCAACCTCATCTGTGCCTTAACCCAAGCCACTTCCCACATCACCGGTACCTAACCCTTAACCTCTCCCCCACATTCTCTCAACCTCGCCCAACACCATATCCCCACATCACCTGTACCTAACCCCTAACCTCTCCCCCACATTCTCTCAACCTCGCCCAACACCATATCCCCACATCAACTGTACCTAACCCCTAACCTCTCCCCCACATTCTCCCAACCTCACCCCAAACCATTCCAAACAGTCCTCAATAACCATCTATCCTACTCCTTAAACCTCACCCCTAAATTCGCCTCTTGCGCACCCGGGTCCAAGAACCTCTCTATAATTCTAAGCGATACCATTGGTAGATAGTTGTATTGTTGACCAGATATTGTTTTACTCAAGTATCTATATTCCTCCCTCTGATGTATCTTCTTTGCCAAGAGACATCATGTCCGCTCCAACAGTGTCCTTGGCAAAATAATTACTTTCCCTCAAGCCGTGTAAAACCTACCTAAGACAGTCAATCCATGCAATGTTGTTTATGGTCGCTGACATCATCCTTAAAGGGACAGTCCCTTCCCTCTCTTAGTCTTAGCCTCGTCAGGAGTCAGTGGAGATTGAGAGAGGGGCTTGAATGTGTATTTGTCTCTGTCAGAGCCAGTCTGAGTCCAACCAGTTGTTCATTCCATTCAGACCTTCACATGTAGCTTTTCTCAAATGTACATAGTAAAAGGTTTTGGATTTGTTTTCAAATTTTTATTTTATTTATGTTATTAAGCATCCAAACAGCGTGAGCACTAATAACGGGATGGATACAAATATTTAACCGTATAAAACAGATAAAAAATTGTAATAATTGTGTCTGGAATTAATTTAATATTTGCAGGATATTCTTATCTTGTTTTGTGAGAGAAAAAAAATGTATCTGCCTCGATTCCATTGCCATCGTCCCAAACATTTCTTGTGGCCCAATTCCATTGCTATCGTCCCAAACATTTCTTGTGGCCCAATTCCATTGCTATCGTCCCAAACATTTCTTGTGGCCCAATTCCATTGCTATCGTCCCAAACATTTCTTGTGCCCCAATTCCATTGCTATCATCCCAAACATTTCTTGTGGCCCAATTCCATTGCTACCGTCCCAAACATTTCTTGTGCCCCAATTCCATTGCTATCGTCCCAAACATTTCTTGTGCCCCATTTCCATTGCTATCGTCCCAAACATCTCTTGTGGCCCAATTCCATTGCTATCGTCCCAAACATTTCTTGTGGCCCAATTCCATTGCTATCATCCCAAACATTTCTTGTGGCCCAATTCCATTGCTATCGTCCCAAACATTTCTTGTGGCCCAATTCCATTGCTACCGTCCCAAACATTTCTTGTGCCCCAATTCTATTGCTATCGTCCCAAACATTTCTTGTGCCCCAATTCCATTGCTATCGTCCCAAACATCTCTTGTGGCCCAATTCCATTGCTATCGTCCCAAACATTTCTTGTGCCCCGATTCCATTGCTATCGTCCCAAACATTTCTTGTGGCCCAATTCCATTGCTATCGTCCCAAACATTTCTTGTGGCCCCAATTCCATTGCTATCGTCCCAAACATTTCTTGTGGCCCAATTCCATTGCTATCATCCCAAGCATTTCTTGTGGCCAACATGATGTTTGAAATTAAATATAAAAATATGTACAGAATACATTAAAAATCTAGCTTCATACATGTACATGTAACTGTACTAACTTGTCTTAAAAACTTTTGTTCACATTTGTTTAAAACAGCAAAATTCATCACTCAAATCCCTACCCATCCAACCAAGGTTAAACAAATTTGTAGAAACATTTTTGGGTGAACTGGGACCACCACCCCTTTAAGCAGGAAGTCTGAGAGTATGTAAGATTATTCACTTTCACGGTTGCTCAAATCTCAGTCTTACTGTATGGGAAACCCAATCCTGCCTTGCTGGGAACCGGGGGTTGGCGACTCACCGGGAAGAAAGGTGCGACGTTGCGTGACACACACGCAAACGGCCACATAGACAAGGGGTGAGAAATTCAGAGAGATTGAAGAATGATAAAATAACAGAGTGTGGATATAAGAGTTTATGAATGGATGAAGGGCTGTACAGCCGAGGAGAGACTCGGGGGTAGATACAAAGCAGCCAGTAGGGCCTACTATCATTGAGCTGCTTAAGCGGCAAATATTGCTAAGCAAGTTTCTGCTAAGCAGAAATGAACTGGATACCAGTCAAAAATGGATTATGTGGCATGTTAATTTGGCTGGTAACCTTATTCTGGTAAGCATGTTTTCGTTGTGCTTAGCTACTTTTTGTGCTTAAGCAGCTCTATGAAATTGGGCCCAGATTCCTAATCAAACTGAAGGTTCATTACATTAGTGTATGGTCGATCAGTTTATATGCAGTTTAGATCTTCTGCTAAATTAAATGGTTCATCTATTATTGAGACAAAAGGCAATTAAAAAAATCAAATCGATTGATTAGAAATCAGTCGACTGAACAGCTGAATGCCCAAAAGAAACGTACATTTAAAATGTTGGAAATATCAAACTTGTATCAATTCATTGGTAATGGTAAAGAGCTTTAATTGGCAATCCTTAGTAGTTTCATGTCTTTGTTTTGCAGAACTGTTTTCATTTTAAACTTCATTTAAAAGAGTTTGCAAAATTAAATTCTACTTGTCATTTTTTATTTTAATTCTTGTGTTCATGTAGCTGTCGGAACATGTTTTTGACAAGATAAATTTCATAATCAGCATTACAATATTCCATTTCCAATGTCCTTGTCTTCTTATATTTCATTTTTTAGTAGTTTAATGTACTTCTTACGTCTGAGAAATGTTCCCTTTTTTGAAATCTTCATACATTAGACCTGTTTGTAATTTTCAAAAAGCAGGGATTGTGACATAATTATTTATCCATATTATTACTATTCCCTTGAACCTTTATATTTTTGGCAACTGCAGATATTATGCATATAGTTGTAGGTCATTCGTACACTTCACGAATATTACACAGGTCATTTTTTGTTCAATTACATAGTTCTGCCATCAACCCTGACCCACATAAAATAAATACAAAATGGAGTCAAAAATCTTTTCCCTGTCAGCCTCACTTTGGTCTAGAACTTATTTGAATGTGGAAAATAAAACAAGATGGCCACTCTCAAGATCTACTACAGAGTGCATTTTGACTCTGAAAGTTGAGTTTGAATTTTGTTTAATCCTTTTGAGGATTCTTAGCATAAGATTTGAAATCAAGTATCTCTCCACAGATGTGATGAGGATTAAATATCAAAGTGTTCAAATAACACTATAACCTCCACCCATTATATATCCATCACATTCTATCCCAACATGCACTTGGCTTGGGTGTTATATCACCGCAATCCCTCTAGTGATTGAATTTCCCTAACTGACGAGCTAGCCATCGGCAAGCAACGCAGCCGCCAAATTTAACCAACTGAAAATTACATTGGGTATCCGATTTCGCTTCTTGGTGTCCATGCTAGAATATGGGAGGAGGCTCTACTTTGTACATGAGTCTGACCTCCAGGCTATGGTAGCAGTTTGGATGGGGCAGGATGAGGCCATACACAGACTCTATGGAAGCAGTTTGGATGGGGCAGGATGAGGCCATACACAGACTTTATGTCATGAAAACCATACAAGATTCCCTTCAATCTATCAAAGTCGTCAGAGTAAAAATCGATTGTGTAAAAATAGTCTAGTTGAGCTTGGGGTGTTGGTTGTTAAGAACATACAGAGTTATTCTCTAGTGTTTCAGTCTGGATGTAGAGTAAAGTTTGGGTTTGTTTTAATATGGAAGGGTTATCATAAAAGTCCATCATTTAGTATGATGGCAAAACTTGTATCTTTTGAATCAAGATAAGGTACAGTATTGGTTATGTTGAGGACACTACTGCTTCTGGCATGTCACTCTTTGAGTGAACCTCAAATAAAGAGAACCAACCTATATGGTTTATTCTCATAAGACAACCTGATTTTCTCTGTTTTCTTGGTTGTGTGCGAAGTAAAACTTGAATTAATAACACTTTCCAAAAACTTATATTTAGAGTCACCTCGAAGTGGTATTTTGTCAAAACAAAGATTTTGTCACTAAAATATGTGTTTTGATGAGTGGAATATGAATAAACAATTAACTACGATTTAAAAAAATTAGTTTCCATGTTATTTACAAATTTGAAGAAGAAAAAAAAGCCCAACCTGAGAGGGCGCTGTTCGTGACGTCAATCGAGGCGCGATGAATCGCATGCAGTGCCAACACAAGATAGTGACGCTTGGCTCAAGCTCAAAACATGCCCTCAAAGTTGAAACAATACCTGATTTTTTTCACATTAGGCAAATTATGCTCCTTAAGGTTTGTTACATCTTTCAGACCCTCTTCGACTTCCCCACTAGCTGGAAAAATTGTTGGGATGGCGTCCTGCTTTAGAAAAGAACTTTTCTCTTCATGTCAAAATGTGTAGTGTATTCCGGATTCTCGGAGCACGACAGCTCGAAGTGTTTGCTGCACAGCACTGGAAAAGACGTCGGACCGGACCACTTTGCAAACTGACCCCATCGTTAGTTGTTTTGCTGCATCGAGCAGCAATACACCAGGTCGACATTGCCGGAAAAATGCAAGAAAAAAACTTTTTCGTAAGGTACAAACTCACGACTAGGACTTGAATGTACTTGCACGTACGTGTGTTCGATGTTCGATCGAGGCAAAGTCTGCCTCGATTGATGTCACAAAAGGGGGAGGCGGAGTCACCCCCACACAACTTTATTTATTTTTTTAAACATATAAATCGTTAAAAACAATTCACAATTTTTTTTTATATTGTTCAGAAACATAATCTAATGTTTGAAGAAAAACAAATTCTATTTCCAGGTGACTTTAATAATATCATTTGGTTAGCCAAATTCTACCTTGTACATGTAGTAGGGAATTACTGAGGTTAAGAATGTATAGACCGTATGCATTGAAGTCATCATGCTACCATCTTAGAGGTAAACTGATGACGAAACGATGGAAACGCGTAGATTTGTACACGCTGCGCACATGATTGGCCAATGAGCAACCTCCTTTTGACCTATAGGTGAGGGCGCCATACTCAAATGATGTCATATGCAAACGATCTGTTGTTTAAAATTTACATCATCTAACTCAAGAATAGTTTTTTTTACTTCTCAATCTCTGTGTGTGTTTACCCCATCAATTCCCTGCCAAGGAATATTTGTTGTCTGTGTACAGTAGTCAACCAATAAACATTCAGGAAATTTAACAATAGATATTTAAATTGCTTAAAATCCAAGTTTCATACCATAATTTTGTTTTTCAGTCTTTCCCCCAACCAATTAATCCCTCAACCTATTAAACCTCTTGAATCCTGAAATTGAAAAATTCCAAGTTGTGCCAAAGCCTCACAAACATCCCTCTTATCGCTAAATTGAATTCTCAATGAAATTCCCGTCTCCCTTTAAATTATCGACAACCTTCCGTCTCTCATCCGAAAACAATACTTTGAGCATCTCAAAAGCATTCAAGAGAAATGACCTTAATTTTGATGTAGTTAAATGAACGGATAAATGATGATATTTTGTCCGCCTCTTGATGTATAATCAAAGATGAGAATCGTCATTGGTAGAGAGCTGAGCTCTCCACATGAAGTCCCACTTGCTCGTCGACCTTGCTTGGCCACAAGCTGCAAAACAAGAGGGGGTGGGATTGCTTTTTTTAATGGGAAACTGTGATTGCCTAGAAGAACCAAAGCTGCCTTGAGGCCTCCCCATTTGAGAGTCTCTACATCCCTCCGCCTAATCTTCAGAGAGAAGAGGAGACATGAGACGGAGACAACGGGGTCCGATTCGCTTCTTAAAGATATTATCAATGCTGCATTACCAGATTTAGAGGGAGGATGGGCGGAAAAGTTTTGTAATTTGCTTGGGATTTCCCGCTGGGAATGTAATAGGGTGACTTAGGAGGCACTGCTTTACTCCGTCTTAACTCAAAATCATTGTCTTATAGGAAAAGAGGTCAGGTAGAAGCTGTAAACTTCAACAAAAGTGAAAGTTTCTGATTTGAAATTCTACGTTTAGTCTCATGCCTCAAAGGTGAATTCTTGAGTCAGGCAATTCTTCTGAACTTACCAAAAAAAGTACTTACAAAAACTGGTCGGATGTTTATTCTGTACAATTTGGAGTAGAATCTTTAAGTTACAGCCTCATCTAATTTCGAACCCCAGTCTTTTCTTGACTTTAGTCTTCAGGTTTAAATAAAAGATAATTAACCACACCTTGGCTAAAACAGTCATCTTTTGCACCCTTGCAAATTATTTATACCTCCATTTGTAACTTCATTTCCCTTACCGCACCCCCTTCCCCATCACACTTACTGGACCCCCTCCTACCCCCACTCCTATTGTCCAACTGGACCCCCATCTTCCATCCCCTTTACTGGACCCCCATCGCCCTCTTGCTGCCCCCACCACATTACTGGACTCATGCATTCCTCTCCTGATTCCCCATCACCCATACAATATCTCCCCCCCCCCCCATCACCCTGACTGGACCCCATTCCCCAAATTATGTACCAGTCCCTTACAGCCACACCCATCTTACATTTCTTTCACTTAGCATCTTGCATCTCAGCTTAAATCACCCTCCCCTCCAGCCCCCCCCCCTCCCTCCCTCCACGATTTACAACCATTAATTACATCCTTCCTTTGCTCAAGGCCGATTCAAATCCTTCTCCATGATTCCAAGACGAAGGGAGAACAACAAAAAACGAGTAGTTTCTACGTCCAGCGAATGTCATTTTCCACTTGAGGGGAAGCGATTTAGGGAGCAATTTTCTCCTTCCGAGGAAGACACTGGAAGCGTAATCAGACATGGGTGAAACCATGGCTTTCTATTTCTGTAGTTAGTGAGATTTATATAATTGTTTGATTAATTAACTATGGTTTAGATTCTGTGATTTGAGTAATGAATGGGAAGAAACTTGTGAACCATGAAGTTGAGTTTATCCATTGAGCAGATGAACTATCCAGTGTGCAGACCTTTTAGTCACAGTACATTCCTGTTTGTTACAATTTGTATAGTCATTGGGGGAAATTAGTTAACACCTTAGTGGGTATCATTTTTATTGCTTTTATTATCATGTATTCCACCTTAACATTACAAATACAAAACTACAAGGCAAAAGAACTAGAAAACCAAAGCACAAAACATCAAAACAAGAAACTTAGGCCTAACCCTAAAAATAAGTAGGAACAACAGTGATGACAATGAGGCAATTAGAGTATGTAGATATACAATTTGTTTGTGGAAATAAAAACCACTCATTGTCATCGAAAATCCCAAAGAAATGCAAGTGGTTGACCAATAAAAACAGACTTTCAAAATATTAAGAAAGTGAAACCTAAACCACCTTATACAAGAAGGTAAAAGCTGGAACAATATGTGTTAATACATGAAGCTATTAAATATGTGTTAATACAGTCATACATGAAGCTATATGTGTTAATACAGTCATACATGAAGCTATATGTGTTAATACAGCCATACATGAAGCTATATGTGTTAATACAGTCATACATGTACATGAAGCTATATGTGTTAATACAGTCATACATGAAGCTATTAAATATGTGTTAATACAGTCATACATGAAGCTATATGTGTTAATACAGTCATACATGAAGCTATTAAATATGTGTTAATACAGTCATACATGAAGCTATATGTGTTAATACAGTCATACATGAAGCTATTTAGGTAAAGCACAAGAGCTAAAAATGACTTAAAGGCAGTGGACACTACAGGTAATTACTGAAAATAATTATCTGCATAAAACCTCAATTGGTAACGAGTAATGGGGAGAGGTTGATAGTATAAAACATTGTGAGAAACGGCTCCCCTCTGAAGTGACGTAGTTTTCAAGAAAGCAGTAATTTTCCACGAATTTGATTTCGAGACCTCACAAGTTTAGAATTTGATGTCTCGAAAACAAGCATCTGAAAGCACACAACTTCGTGTTACAAGGGTGTTTTTTCTTTCTTAGTTATCTCGCAACTCCGATGACCATCGAGCTCAAATTTTCACAGGTGGTTATTTTATGCATATGATGAGATACACCGAGTGAGAAGACTGGTCTTTGACTATTACCAATAGCGTCCAGTGTCTTTAATCTATCGGAGCTTAAAGGTTTTTTGTCTCTTTTTTTTTACACTGACACCAATATTTAATAAGCACTCCACTCTCTGCTTTCCTAGACCTGTGGGATTAAAATCCTTCGATTTGAAATGAGTTGCTGTAAAAAATGTACATTTGGGTGGCAGTATTCATCTTTTTAAACAAGTGCATTATAAAGAATTGATACTTGCTTCAATTACTATTTCCATGTCTTAAAATCTGTCTTATTTGTGTAGATGATTTTTCATAACTTATCTTGACATTTTGCTGCCAAAATCCTTCAGAAAAGAACTGCTTACACAATTTTGTCTTGAATATTTTTAAGTTTTCTGGATGGTGCATGCGTCATCTAGCAGTGTGTCTAGGTTGTTAACCTTCTTGACACAGCTTGAGTCGTCTATTGTTTGGTTGTAATTACTACTCCGGGCCCTTGTAACAGGTCATCAGTGTCTGTAATAATGGAGGCAGAATAACACAATTATAATTACTCTATGAATGTCTGTCATTTCTCTTCATGTTCAAGGAATCAGGAACAAGAATTTATTAATTTAAAAAAAATGATATACAGCAAGTACTATAGCTATTGTCTAAAATTTGTTTTTGAAAGCAGTCTTGTGTCTTTAGTCGTAATGAGTTTTAATTTGGGCTCATTTTCCTAGAGCTCCACAAGCTACGTATGCAGTTATAATGACCGGAAATGGGTTACTAGCTAAGAGACTGTTTAAGGCTGATCCCCTGAAAGCCATAATCTCAAGAAAGATTTTTTACTCAGGGAAATGAAACAGGGCCTTGGCTGTATTTTCTGAAGAATAGTGAGGATGAAAATGAAGAATAGTGAGGATAAAAATTATGAAAACAAAACATAATAAACAATGGTCTCCATCACAAACAGAACAGACTGAGAATGAAAACATCATTTTAAAGAATGAGGAACAATTGATCATCAAATTTGTCTTCTTCTAAAAAGAAAATGTGAGCATCGTGCACGGCTAAATTGTGTCCTGCCATGAGTGAAGAGCCTTGAGAATTTGAAAACATCAGAGTTGAAACCAACGGTTCTTTTCAGAACCACCCCAACTCATCAGAGTTGAAACCAACGGTTCTTTTCAGAACCACCCCAACTCATTAGAGTTGAAACCAACGGTTCTTTTCAGAACCACCCCAACTCATTAGAGTTGAAACCAACGGTTCTTTTCAGAACCACCCCAACTCATTAGAGTTGAAACCAACGGTTCTTTTCAGAACCACCCCAACTCATTAGAGTTGAAACCAACGGTTCTTTTCAGAACCACCCCAACTCATTAGAGTTGAAACCAACGGTTCTTTTCAGAACCACCCCAACTCATTAGAGTTGAAACCAACAGTTCTTTGAAACCAACCATTCTTTTCAGAACCACCCCAACTCATTAGAGTTGAAACCAACGGTTCTTTTCAGAACCACCCCAACTCATTAGAGTTGAAACCAACGGTTCTTTTCAGAACCACCCCAACTCATTAGAGTTGAAACCAACGGTTCTTTGAAACCAACCATTCTTTTCAGAACCACCCCAACTCATTAGAGTTGAAACCAACGGTTCTTTTCAGAACCACCCCAACTCATTAGAGTTGAAACCAACGGTTCTTTTCAGAACCACCCCAACTCATTAGAGTTGAAACCAACGGTTCTTTTCAGAACCACCCCAACTCATTAGAGTTGAAACCAACGGTTCTTTTCAGAACCACCCCAACTCATTAGAGTTGAAACCAACGGTTCTTTGAAACCAACCGTTCTTTTCAGAACCACCCCAACTCATTAGAGTTGAAACCAACGGTTCTTTTCAGAACCACCCCAACATCAGAGTTGAAACCAACGGTTCTTTGAAACCAACGGTTCTTTGAAACCAACGGTTCTTTTCAGAACCACCCCAACTCATCAGAGTTGAAACCAACGGTTCTTTGAAACCAACGGTTCTTTGAAACCAACGGTTCTTTTCAGAACCACCCCAACTCATTAGAGATAGTCATTACATGGTTACAATAATAAAATAATAATTTTGGTTTTTACCCATACACCGATGTGTGTTAGCACTGTTTATATAACACCCAAGCAGATCCTTGCCATTTGATTGGAGGATTGTCCGTCACGTGTTAG
Source organism: Asterias rubens (assembly GCF_902459465.1). Classification (NCBI taxonomy): domain Eukaryota; kingdom Metazoa; phylum Echinodermata; class Asteroidea; order Forcipulatida; family Asteriidae; genus Asterias; species Asterias rubens. Next base: position 613,863 of record NC_047066.1, on the reverse strand, counting down.
CAAATAAAAGTATTATTGCATGCTATGATTTTTCGTTCCATCCGAAAAGTACTATCGCACGCTGAGCAAAAAACATCACTGCGTGCGCGTGTCTTTGGTAAACGCAGCAGGGTTACTACAAGGCACATACTAGGATCCGGCAACTGCGTGTCTCAAAATAGCTGTACAGAACGCACATTGTCAAACACGCGACCCAAAAGAAACGGGTGTAATTTTACAATTAGAAATTGTAGGCCTACGCTTTTTTGATTTTGAAAGTTGTTTACTCCAATCAAAATGACAAAGATCTACTTGGATGTTATATAAAACAAATAATGAGTGTTTTTCATTCGTGCAATAGTGCAAATATGTTCATTCGTTGAAAGATGAAATGTTCCATTCAACTCGGCTCCGCCTCGTTGAATAGAACATTCCATCTTTCAACTCATGAACATATTCGCACCATTGCACTCATAAACATTCATTATTTGTATAATACTCAGTACTTTCCCGAGTCCTGTCAAAAACAATATCACAGGCATGTTACTCGGGTGGGATTCGAACCCACGACCCTTGCAATTCTAGAGCAGTGTCTTACCAACTAGACTACCGATGTTGCCTGGTAGCTAGGATGCAAATTTAACATCTCTTATAATAACAACATAAATAATGGCGTACCGCAAACCTTTCCATATCGTATTTCCACCATGCAGAGTTTCAAATCCTACTTATCCGAGAACATTTTATTAAAACTGAAGTTCCTGTTCATAATTGCTCTTGTTTTCCAATTATCTCATCATGGTCTGATACATATACATGAGCAGTTGCAAAGACAGACAGAATTAGATGAGTATTTTACCACCGGTTCTTTTTAGAGCCAACATTATTTAAAAGAAATATTCACCTACTCAAAAGAAATATTCACATGGTATTACCACAAACCTCTCTTAGTTAGTTAGAAACAGAATCGATGCCTTTAAAGACAGGGGACACTATTGGTAATTGTCAAAGACCAGTCTTCTCACTTGGTGTATCTCGACATATGCATAAAATAACAAACCTGTGAAAATTTGAGCTCAATTGGTCAGCGAAGTTGCGAGATAACTATGAAAGAAAAAACACCATTGTCACACGAAGTTGTGTGCTTTCAGATGCTTGATTTTGAGACCTCAATTTTTATACAATTTGAGGTTCAAAGTCAAATTCGTGGAAAATTACTTCTTTCTCGAAAACTACGTCACTTCAGAGGGAGCCGTTTCTCACAATGTTTTATACTATCAACAGCTCCCCATTACTCGTTACTAAATGAGATTTTATGCTGATAATTATTGTGAGTAATTACCAATAGTGTCCACTGCCTTTAAGATGTGGTGCTTGCTGAGGATATTGAGAATGTTATGTAAAGAGCAAAAAAAGTGATTATGACAAAAATGATTGGGGATGACATAAAATCTATGAGACAAATGATTGTCAAACCATTCTAGATGGTATTACACTGCTCTGGAATTGCTTAGGGCGTTGGTTCAAATCCAATTTGAGTAATAATGCCTGTGATTTTTTTTCCACAGACATCTATTATGGAGTAGTAAGCAATGAAATATTAGAACTACTTCTTTTAAATCCAAGTTTGTTTTTGTGAAAACAGGGATGCCTAGGCGCCTACACAAAAAAAAAATGGTATGTGACAACTACATTGAACATAAACTGTGGAATCAAGTGTACATTACTTTACATTCATAATGAAATGTTTTGTTTGCACACTTGCAAATTGTATGATGAGAAATATTATGCAGTGTCTGCCCAACTCAGAATGAAATTTGATACAAATAGATTCAGCTGTTAAAATTAAAATACTTCTGAATAAGATCATTTAAAGGGAAGGTATTCGTTTGGTAATCATTTTGATAATCATTTTACTTCGAAGTAATGTGGTTATTTGAAAAGATATCGGTTTTTATGAAAAGTGTTACTGTCTGAAACCTTTCTCAGATTCTCCAACACGGAGTATTCTTCCTGTGTAGACGAAATCACTCCGACGTCGGACTTTCAGCGATCTCTAAAACACAATCACCTTTTGAAACTAAACTTTTTCAAGTTAGTCTAATAGTATACATCTACAAAGATATACTTTGCTCTTAAAGCATTCCATTTACTAAATTCTAGTAGTGATTGAGGCATGTATCAAAGTAATTAACAGAAATGGTTAGTAGTGATTGAGGCATGTATCAAAGTAATTAACAGAAATGGTTAGTAGTGATTGAGGCATGTATCAAAGTAGTTAACAGAAATGGCTAGGTCATGTAACTCCAAGACTTCTCTTTTGTCTCTCATTAGTTTGCATTATTTTAACGATGTCCTCGTTGGTTGCATACACAAACAAAATGTTATCCTGACTTTGCAAAAAAAGTAAACTCTCCCTCTGTAAAGTCCTTTGTTGTAGTAGGTAGACACAAATGTACTGATTTATGCTTCACAAAAATAGAAACAACAGTAGAGTGTTTGAAAACACATTCATAAATACCTCAGACAGTTTCGCTATTCCTATTGGTGGACAGCGCGTCACAGGGGTGTGTATAAACCTTTGTTTATGACCAGTAAAAAGTGTTGAAACATGGGCGTGACACGCGAGCTTGCACCTGTTCTAAAAGACAGTTTCTTCATTCCTATTGGTCAAGAGCAACTGTTGTGCCTCATCACGCGATACCTGCGACGCGCACAGCATTCCCTTATAAGGAGTTGTTTACCCGGGGGCAGCGGAGGGCTTTACCATTTCATAGCTGGAGGGGTGTTGTGTTGAAAGAATCATTGAACAATTGCATTTATTTTACTTTTTGACCAAAAAGTGTTGATGTTTTTTGACCGCAAAGGTATTTATGAATGGGAATCAAAGTGTGTTTAATCGTTTTTGGGATTTTAAAGTTTATACCCTCATAAAAAAAAAATCAAGAACATACTGAGTTCTTTGATGACTAGGGAATCTCTGCTTTTCTGGCAAAATAAATCAAATTTAGAAAAATTGGGAAATTAATAATTAGAACGGCATCTCTATAGCGCCTTACACCTCCAAAAGAAAGTCTCTAAGCGCTCTTATTTGCTGTTAAAAACTGATAACTAACCAAGGCAAGAAGTCTTATTTTTAAAATAATTCTGTGCTGCTTGCTTTAAAATACCCCCATCACACCAAACTCATTCTCACTTCCTTTCTGTAAAATGTAGTCTTGGTGCAAGATGTTGTTATACTCTAACTCGCCGTGCACCTTACTATATCATCTTGCAACAAGACTCCAGTTTTTAGAACATACCGGGGTAGTTAGAACGAGTTTGGTGTGATGGGGGGTATAACCAACCAAGATGGGATTTTAAATCTAATCCAACTTGTGTTAGTTGTGGTTTTTACTTTCCGAAGGGTTAAAAACTATTTGTGTTCTGACTTGGACGTGAATCCTTTATCAGTGGCGTTGTGTTACATAAAGTCCTGACACAATTTCCCATATTGCGGTCAAATGAAAGGTCACATGAATAACAACTATATATAGGTGTATTAGTGATTAGCCGCTTTCACTTAATCTCAGTTGTGTTTCATAAAAGTCTTGGCTGCACTTTGATAAGATCTTTTTTCCTTCATTAGTTCACTAAAGAACCTTGAATAACGGAAGACTCATTGTTTGTTATTCATTGTACTAACTAGCAATACAAACAGCTTGTGACAAACCAGTTATTATTTGCTTTGATATGAAATTTGAGGAAAACATTTGTTGCCATTTGGGAAACTTTAAGGGAGGTCATACCTTTGGTAAATACTCCAAAACTTTATGAGCGTAAAAAACACTGACTTGTTAAGAAGCACTGCAGCTGTTGAGAAACAATTCCCTTCTAATGAATGTGGTTTTAGTGAAAGTTAACCTTATCATTGAATTCCGAGTTTCCAAGATACCTTATCATTGAATTCCAGGTTTCCAAGATACCTTATCATGTATTCAACAAATTTGAGAAAATGTTCACGCATGAAACCTTTCTCAGATTGTGTATTTCAATTACACAGTTTATTTTTTGGCGTGGACATAACTGCTCTATTTAAAACTTTAAAAAACCTGTAGAAAAACACTGCAGGAAAAAAGAAGAAATATTAAGGGGAAAATATCTGGTGAGGATAAGTTTTGCTGCATCATTTAACCAAAATTATTTTCCAATCAAGGGTTATAGGTAAACCACATTGGTAACTTTTCTTGTTAACCATGTGATTTATTTTACCACATTGGTAACTTTTCTTGTTAACCATGTGATTTATTTTAGGGTTTGTGGTAATCCATATTGGTCAAGTCTAGTAAACAGGGTTTGTAGTAATCCATGTTGGTAAAGTCTAGTAAACAGGTCTTTATAGTAATCCATGTTGGTTGTGCTTCTGTGATGGTTTGTGGTAATCCGTAAAAATAATAATAGGGACTTTTCGTTTTCGACGACGGATGGTTCTGCGACGGTTATTCAGCTAAACGTTGTCGTTTTCAGCACAACGAAGATTCATCCCAAGTACTGTCGTAGAAATTGAGGGACGACCGTCCTCAAAGCCGACGCATGCGCAGATGACGCCAAATGTCATCTTTACCGTCGCAGAACCATCCGTCGTCGAAAACGAAAAGTCCCTAATAATAATAATAGTCATAACCTCTAGTTAACCAGTGTGGTTGTAGGGTTTGTGGTAAACCGTGTTAGTTGTGCTAATGTGATGGTTTGTGGTAATCCGTAATAATAATAATAATAATAGTAGTCGTAACCTCTAGTTAACCAGTGTGATTGTAGGGTTTGTGGTAAACCATGTTGTGAACTTTAGTTAAAACAGTGAGATTTCCAAAAGAAATAGGCCTATAACAGATGAACCATGCTAGGAAATTTAATAATTAATACAAATAAATTAGCACTTTTTTTTCCGTTGATTTCCTTAAGTACATGTAAGTACATTTTGTTTCCTGATCGCTTCTAGTGACTATTCCTCTATCATTAGTCATCTTACCACAAAGAAATTCATCACGTTGTTACCTTTAAACCATACTCTTCTGTACCATTTTGGTTTACACCTCAAAACGTGTGAATTTTGCCGATGCTTGGCTACCAAGTATTCTAATAAGGGTGTCTCGTTCCGGGGCGCAGCGAGAAAAGCAAACCAATATGAGATTTGGCATGTCCCATGAGTCTGCAACTACATCGCACAGCGAGCTTAGGCTAGGGATGTGATTTCAGATCTCATGTTGACTTATCTCCGAAAAGCCTGCAATAAGAGCCCGCTGATCGCTGTTGCAAAAATATTACAGCATGTAGGTCATTGGAGTTGTGTTTCATGTCTGAACAACAGAGAAGGGAGAACAAGTCATGCATTTCTTATGTCCGGAGAGGATTTTTGTTTTGCCTTCTTGTCCAAGTTGATTCTTTGCAGTTGGAGAGAGCAGACATTTTGTTTTGTCATGTCCATATTGGATGTAGGTTTCTGTGTTTGTTATCTGGGACTAGAGGGAGTTTGAGATGTAGGTCACGGTGTTTTAGTTGTTAAAACAAGATGCAAATTGGCAAAGTTTACAATAAATACAAATGTTGATTTATTTGGGTTTATGGAACAAGGCAAAGATCAAGATTTGGAACAAATAGGAATGAAAGAAAAATGGTTTTGCATAATCACGTGCTGTATGTTGATAACAAAATATATTTTTGTTAAAATGCATTTGTTATAACATGTATCAGTGACACTTTCAGTTAATTACATCAACTGTATGTTGGTTACAACGTGTTTGTTAGTATCTTCATCGTGATTTGAAATGTTGCTACTTAGCAACATTACAAACTGTCTTATCACGCCAGTAGGAGGAGAATCGGATGTAGTAACTATTATGACATCTTCTAAAGTTCTTTGCCGTGGAGAGCTGGCTCCCGGCAACCGGTAACCCAAACTTGTAATGTGGTCCTCCCATGGGTGTTCCTGCTTGCCCAAATTAGGGTCGGGTAGGAGAAAGCTGAAACTGCTTTACCCTCGCTAAGCAGAAGGAGGGCTTAAGCTAAGCCGTCATCGTTGCAATCCGATGATGACATAGAAGGATGTTGTCAAAGAGGAATGATGGAGAAAAGGATTGCGTCTCTGAGAGCCGGTCATCTCTGCAATCCGACTCACATTCGGTCTTAGTTTCTGTTTTATTCACCGAGTTGCTGGCGATGTTGTGTTGCCTGCGGGGCATTTGAATGAGGATTGGATTGAAGTCTTAAGAAAACATTGAGACAGCAATAGACTTTCTTATCAAGGTGGAGTCGTCTTGTTTCTGAACAATACCAAGAAATCCAGGGACGGAGGGAAAGGTGGCTGGCTTCCTTTTGTCTTAGAGCTCATCTAAAGTTCCTTGAATGTCAATAATATCACAACTTCTTATTCATCATAAGTTGAAGCAATGATGAAATCGGTATGCAGCAAAATTCTCAAATTTAAAAGAAGAATACCCCACAGATATACGTTTTAAAATAGTTAACTTGGAGATACACATTACATACATGTACGCATTAGTACGTATACAAGTCCACACTAACAGTTCCAGATTCTTTGAAAGAGTTTACTGAAGACAAATTTATTTGTCTCTCATGAAGGGAATGAAATCATGAAATTTTAGTTGGTTTCATATCTCATGATTAGTTGATTTAGATTGTACATTTAGGGAATCTTTAAGAAGAATTTGAATTTTCTCTTAAGCTTTTAACTACCTTACTTTGTGATCTGTGAGGAACCAACAATTCCACTGAGTAATGCAGACAATGCAATTCAATTCAATGAGACATTTCTTCCATACTCTGGTTGGAAAGAACAATATAAGAATTGTTAAAGGGCAAGGGCACCAAGGCATGTTCTCCTTGGTGCAGAGGGCCCTATGAGGATATTGTCAATTTCTACTCAAGCATTATCTTGATTGCCTCTGTGAAGTCTCGGCTTGCAAGATACATGTACATCTTAATTTCTTCTTTGACCCTGGAGCCATAATTACATCTTGTGCAATGATTGCTTTACACACTGAATACCATTTCAACTCACTAGATGGTATGTATAGTTAAGACATCTGGGCAAAATTTCACATAGCTGCTTACAACAAAATGTGCACAGATTTGCATTAAACTGAAGATAATGAATGATAGTAGAAAGTGTACCTCAAAATATTAGTTGCTGAGGTGATGTAGTTTTTGAGAAATGAGTAAACTATGTAAACACCGATGTAAGAAAAAAACAAAATAACAAATTTGTTTATTTAGTTATTTAGTTATTTATAACTTCTCCATGCGAAGCTGAGGGTTCTCAGAAAAGCGAATTTATTCACCCACTAGCCAAAACCCCCATGGACAGAGGACAACGAAGAAAGTTTTAGTTTTATATGTCGGAGGAAAATCCCACTGACTTATTCTAAACCTTAATCTGCAAAGTGCCCCTGGTGGGATTCAAACCGAGGTCCCAGATGTGGAAGATAAGGAAAGGCAGCACATTGCCAACTTGACCACCAATGTGGAAGATAAGGAAAGGCAGCACATTGCCAACTTGACCACCAATGTGGAAGATAGGGAAAGGCAGCACATTGCCAACTTGACCACCAATGTGGAAGATAAGGAAAGGCAGCACATTGCAAACTTGACCACCAATGTGGAAGATAAGGAAAGGCAGCACATTGCCAACTTGACCAACAATGTGATTCAAGGTCCCAGATGTGGAAGATAAGGAAAGGCAGCACATTGCCAACTTGACCACCAATGTGGAAGATAAGGAAAGGCAGCACATTGCCAACTTGACCACCAATGTGGAAGATAGGGAAAGGCAGCACATTGCCAACTTGACCACCAATGTGGAAGATAAGGAAAGGCAGCACATTGCCAACTTGACCACCAATGTGGAAGATAGGGAAAGGCAGCACATTGCCAACTTGACCACCAATGTGGAAGATAAGGAAAGGCAGCACATTGCCAACTTGACCACCAATGTGGAAGATAGGGAAAGGCAGCACATTGCCAACTTGACCACCAATGTGGAAGATAAGGAAAGGCAGCACATTGCCAACTTGACCACCAATGTGGAAGATAAGGAAAGGCAGCACATTACCAACTTGACCACCAATGTGGAAGATAAGGAAAGGCAGCACATTGCCAACTTGACCACCAATGTGGAAGATAGGGAAAGGCAGCACATTGCCAACTTGACCACCAATGTGGAAGATAAGGAAAGGCAGCACATTGCCAACTTGACCAATGTGGAAGATAGGGAAAGGCAGCACATTGCCAACTTGACCACCAATGTGGAAGATAGGGAAAGGCAGCACATTGCCAACTTGACCACCAATGTGGAAGATAAGGAAAGGCAGCACATTGCCAACTTGACCACCAATGTGGAAGATAGGGAAAGGCAGCACATTGCCAACTTGACCACCAATGTGGAAGATAAGGAAAGGCAGCACATTGCCAACTTGACCACCAATGTGGAAGATAGGGAAAGGCAGCACATTGCCAACTTGACCACCAATGTGGAAGATAAGGAAAGGCAGCACATTGCCAACTTGACCACCAATGTGGAAGATAGGGAAAGGCAGCACATTGCCAACTTGACCACCAATGTGGAAGATAAGGAAAGGCAGCACATTGCCAACTTGACCACCAATGTGGAAGATAAGGAAAGGCAGCACATTACCAACTTGACCACCAATGTGGAAGATAGGGAAAGGCAGCACATTGCCAACTTGACCACCAATGTGGAAGATAAGGAAAGGCAGCACATTGCCAACTTGACCACCAATGTGGAAGATAAGGAAAGGCAGCACATTGCCAACTTGACCACCAATGTGGAAGATAGGGAAAGGCAGCACATTGCCAACTTGACCACCAATGTGGAAGATAAGGAAAGGCAGCACATTGCCAACTTGACCAATGTGGAAGATAGGGAAAGGCAGCACATTGCCAACTTGACCACCAATGTGGAAGATAGGGAAAGGCAGCACATTGCCAACTTGACCAACAATGTGGAACATAAGGAAAGGCAGCACATTGCCAACTTGACCACCAATGTGGAAGATAAGGAAAGGCAGCACATTGCCAACTTGACCACCAATGTGGAAGAGAGGGAAAGGCAGCACATTGCAAACTTGACCACCAATGTGGAAGATAAGGAAAGGCAGCACATTGCCAACTTGACCACCAATGTGGAAGATAAGGAAAGGCAGCACATTGCCAACTTGACCACCAATGTGGAAGATAGGGAAAGGCAGCACATTGCCAACTTGACCACCAATGTGGAAGATAAGGAAAGGCAGCACATTGCCAACTTGACCACCAATGTGGAAGATAAGGAAAGGCAGCACATTGCCAACTTGACCACCAATGTGGAAGATAGGGAAAGGCAGCACATTGCCAACTTGACCACCAATGTGGAACATAAGGAAAGGCAGCACATTGCCAACTTGACCAATGTGGAAGATAGGGAAAGGCAGCACATTGCCAACTTGACCACCAATGTGGAACATAAGGAAAGGCAGCACATTGCCAACTTGACCACCAATGTGGAACATAAGGAAAGGCAGCACATTGCCAACTTGACCACCAATGGGATTCTTGCAACTATTATTCCTTGCTGTACATGTTACTAATTACAGGATTTAAAGCCATTGGACCCTTTCGGTTCAGAAAAAAAAAAAAAAGTTCACAGATTTACAAATAACTTACAGGGTTTACAGAAGGCAATGGTGAAAGACTTCTCTTGAAATATTATTCCATGAAATGCTTTACTTTTTGAGAAAACAGCAAAACAATATAAATTCTCGTTAACGAGAATTACGGATTTATTTGAAACACATGTCATGACACGGCGAAACGCGCGAAAACAAGGGTGGGTTTTTCCGTTGTTTTCTCCCGACTCCGATGACCGATTGAGCCTAAACTTTCACAGGTTTGTTATTTGATATAGAAGTTGTGATACACAAAGTGTGGGCCTTGGACAACAGTTTACCAAAAGGGTCCAATGGCTTTAAACTGGCTCGCTCGTAAATACAGGCATTAAAACATCTGCAGTTGGGTAAGGTCTTGGGTTCAAATCCTACCCTGTGCCTTGGGAGGTTTTCCTCTATAGATAAAGAGGCACAGTATTTGTACATCTCTTATTCATAAATACCTAAAACAGTTTATCCATTCTGATTGGTCGAGAGGGCATCACGAGGGGTTGTTTAAACGGATGATATAACACCAGTAAAAAGTGTTATAACATGGGCGTGACACGCGCGCTTGCACCTGTGCGTATAAGACAGTTTCTTCATTCCTGTTGGTCGAGAGCAACGGCTGAAACAGGTGGCCACATCACGCAATACATGCGACGCGCACAACATTCCCTTATAAGGAGTTGTTTACCCGAGGGCAGCGGAAGGCTTTACCATTTCAAAGCTAGAGGGGGTTGTGTTGAAAGAAATCATTGAAGAATTATAATTTTTTCATTTATTTTACCTTTTGACCAAAAAGGGTTGATGTTTTTTGACCGAAAAGGTATTTATGAATGGGAATCAAAGTGTGTTGAATCGGTTTTCAACTAGTGGTTTAAACCCACCGAGGCCTGGTTCTTGATAATTTACCTCGACTTCGTCTCAGTAAAATTATCAAGTCCAGGCCTCGGCGCGGGTTTAAAGCACTAGCTGAAAACTTCTTCACCACACATTGATTCCCTTATCACACATCGATGTTGGGATTAAACAATAAACCCAAATGTTCCTTACCCTTTGCATTATTTACATCTGTTAAATATCCAATCTCTATGATTATAACGATGTGAATCCATGGTTAATGGCCTCTTGATTTGACTTGAGTTTAGCTGTTGTCAAAGGCTGAATTAGTGTAAAGCTCATTTGAAATTGGATTGATCTGCACAAAAAGGGAATTAGATATTCTACTTTGAAATGCAAGCAAGCCAATGTTTCTGCGCCTTGAACACCCAGCAGGGTGGATATGTACGCATTACAAGTCTTACTATTATTATTAATGTTAAACATTGATTACTAGAATGATGTGGATGGCATTTGTCCGCTAGTTTGTATTGCAAACCGGCCAATGCTAACAGAATGATGTGGATGGCATTGTGGTATTGTAATATCCGCTAATGGTTGCATTGAGTAGACATTACACGAAGCTATGAATTATATCAAGACCCCTTTGATTAGTTGTGTGATTCCCAAGCTCCTAAATACCTTACCCCCAGTGCTTGGAATAGCACCCAGACTACCGATTAAGCCACAGATAGAACAAATCCAATTTACAATTGGCGGCAATCCAATCCGTTATCGAGATGTAAGTCTTGGATAGGGGCGGCCGTCCACCAGCTATCATTTTGTCTTTCCATAGATGCATCCCATCATCATCAGTCGTGAGAGACTGTCCCATAGGGCTGTGTGCATGTGCTTCCAACACAATTCTCCATCGCTGTTAACTACTCTCCAGGCATTAATTTACGCTCTTGTCTATATCAGGATGAAATTGCCGGCCAGCCTTCCGTGCACATATGGAGTAATTGGGAACACTTTTTGGGGATGTCGTCTTGGTAGTTTATCAAACTGTTTTGTGACAGGAGTTCATTTACCGTTTGTTGTCCCATGTGGGGTATCCGTTCCGATAAGAGAAATAGAATTAGTGAGATCCTTGGACTATCTAGGGCATAGCGTTGGCTTTTGAGCAACCCTGGAAGAATCAGGTTGGATGGTTAGCTGGAAAAGATTTTGTATTTCTCCATATGGTCTTGGAAGTATGTTTCAAGATTTACACAAATGGTTTTGTTTTAACAATGTTCTACTTAAACATGAAATGTTATTTGTTGAGATAGTAGAAAACTCAAACGAACAAAACATTTAAAAAGTAAAATTGGGGATTGTTGTTGATTGTAAACATTTACACTCAAATTGGGCAAATCAAAAGAACAAAACAATAAAAACAATGAACGGTCTAACAACTTTCTATTTTCTGAAATTTAATTACCAGAGTCTTGTTCACATTCTTTGTTTTCAAGTTGTAAATTGTCAGCTAGGGAGAATGTTCCTCATGTCCAGGATGAGGACCAATCAGATTATTCATTCAGTCAAGTTATTTCTACCTAAAGACAATAATAATAGCAAAGATGGTTAACTAATGTTGATTGAATCTTAACTTGAGCTCATCATACTCATTGATGGTTGTTCAAATTCATTGCCCATTTTGTTGTGATGATTGTTAGCACGTTATCCTTGAAGATTTTAATTAGTCTACATTTCAAAGATGGAGCCATTATTATTCATTACAGTCATAAAAAGTGCAACAATATCGAGAGAGGAATTCTCCCGATGCCATAAAAGTCCAGGCTGGAAGCTGCTGTTTTTTTTGTTCATGACTCTATTACAGAGACAGGACGGAACATTTAGAGCAGGAGCACATTAGTTGCGCTGTGGTAGTTGAATAATTAGTACCAATCACAGGGGACTGTGGCTGGCCGATGGGTTTGGCAGGCTGCTCTTTCTGCCAGGAAAATCACATTATCGTCAGACCATCTCAAATTGTACATTTATTGATGTTTTACTTGGAAGGTTAGCTGAAACTGACATTGTCGATCAGGTTGGCTCGCTGGGTTCTTTCCCTGCCTTTCAGCTCTGTAGACCCTGGGTTGAATCCCGCCTCAGACTTGAAGTCTTTCATGTGGGTTGGGTTTTCACTTTCTACCTGAATGACTTGGTTGTTCCCCTGAACATTTCTTCCTATTTGGAATACATCCTGCCTTAGGCACAAACTGTGATGTTGGATGTGTAACCAATAATTCAGGTTCGCTATTCCTATTGGTGGAGAGCGCGTCACATGGGTGTGCATAAACCTTTTGTTAATGACCGGTAAAAAGTGTTAATTCATGGGCGTGACATGTGACAGTTTCTTCATTCCTATTGGTCGAGAGCAACGGCTGAAACAGTTGCGCCACATCACGCGATACGCGCGATGCGCACAGCATTCCCTTATAAGGAGTTGTTTACCCGAGGGCGGCAGAGGGCTTTACCATTTCATAGCTGGAGGGGTGTTGTGTTGAAAGAAATCATTTAACAATATGATTTTTGCATTTATTTTACTTTTTAACCAAAAAGTGATGATGTTTTTGACCAAAAAGGTATTTATGAATGGGAATCAAAGTGTGTTGAATCTGTTTTCAACTCGTGGTTTAAACCCGCCCAAGGCCTGGTTCTTGATACTTTACCTCGACTTCGTCTCGGTAAAATTATCAAGAACCAGGCCTCGTTGGGATTAAACCACTAGTGGAAAACCTCTTGACCACACATTGATTCCCTTAATAAGTTATAATGATACAATGTGGTAGCAATTGGTATTTGAGTTGGTTGTGTGTACGGAAGATAATGTGTCCCCACTATTTCAAGAAAGATGAGCAAAGACAGCAAGAAACCCCATTTGTGTACAAACCAATGTGTGTGCTTCATGAAGAATCAAGATTTGTAGTCGTCAAAATGACTGAAGCCTAAACAGGAGTGGATACCCTTGTCATGTTGATGTGGTGCTTTATTTGGGGTTTGTTACACACACTGGACAATATACTCCTTTAGTGTGGGTGACCCAAGCACATGTACTTTTTTCTTGTACTAAGAATGAATGTATCTCCGTGCTTCATCTCTGTAGAGATCCAAGGATATATATATTACATGTACATGAATTCGCATACAGAGTTGTACTGAAGAACTGCCCATGGTATGGTTTAGAATCACACCTTATCATTATCTAGATGTTATCAGGGCGGTAATCAAATATCAAACTCTGACCGCCTGTCTGTAGTAAAAGAAGAAGGAGACAAAAAATGAAGGACTTGAGACAATTAAAGTTTCCGATGACTTC